>NC_134085.1:76771191-76941152 GCF_000715075.1 Nicotiana tabacum
AAGCAGAATAATAGAAAGGCATGATATCCGTGATAGCCGAGGATCATGGCGTAAATCTCGGAACAAATCAAGTCAAGGGCGGTTATTTAGTTAATCTTGGGATTGCTTCTGTAATTAGAATTGTATCATAACTAGGATTTCTATGCTATATAAATAGGGCCCTAATCATTTCGTAACCATCTTGCATTGATGCTTATCAAAGCAATACAATACTTTCTAACATATATTCTTGCTCATCAGTTTGCTTCTTAACTATTTTGGGCATCGATCAGTTCGAGGGCACTTAAGCTCGAGGGATGAATTACGTTACAATACGGATTTGTTTCATCTCATTGTTAATCTTTACTATTAGTTTCTACGTTTATCAATTGGTATTAGGTAAAATCGCTTGTCGTTAAAACCACATTATAAGTTTAAATGTTATCTGATATTTAGGGTAAACAAGTATATAAATTTTATAGGAGAAATTTGTAACTAAAACAACATGCAGAAAGGAAGAAGAAAATGGTAATAGAGACAAGAGAAAGAAAATATAAGTGGTAGACTGGTCTCCTAATTTTATTTTTCGAAAGAAATAGAAGGAATGAAGAAGAGTAGATTTGAGTTTATTTAGGTTTGAGAGAGAAAGTAAAAAATTGAGTGGATGGTAGTGTGCAATGGAGGAGGAAGCCTTAACAGGTGGGTGAGGAAGAAGGCTCAGTTGTAGAGCAAAAAAAAAGGCTATAAATCGGGGAAGGGGATACTTTCAGCTTGTTGGTAAGGATTCGATCCCCCACCTTGTTTTTCTTATTTCTCCTTCCGCTACTCCTACGTCATAAATTTTGTTTTACAAAAATAACTAAATCAGGTAAATAAATGGAAGTTGAGCCATTTTCTACTAAAAATCACCCTAATAAGAATTCTAGTAATGTCGACCATATTGTGTCTCTAGCCTTATTGAATTTGGGCTATTACATGCCTACACGGGTCAATAACACAATAACCTTAAAAAGAGTTGATCTTGAATTTTTAACCTTTGGGACAGGTCACACGATTAATGAGCAAAATGTTAAGATTAACAAGCTTTGCTCCGTGGGTAAATTTTTATCTTTGACCTTGAAAGTTTATCAATTGGTTAGGTGACATGCCCCAAAGGCGAAATGTTAAAAACCATCTCTTATGGTGTTCAATTGCTACTCTTTTTTGAGCCCATAACAAGCATTTAACGTGGACAACTTGAGGTGATAAATAGATAGGTTGGGTCGGATATGGATGGGTTGAAAATAGATAGTAAAAAACAGATAAATTAATCAACCCGACCCATATTTAATACGGACAAAAAATGGTTTAACCGGTGGATAATATAAATATTCATATTATCCATGGCTTCTTGAATATTATCACTTTTTGGAGAATTTTTACTATCCCAAACTTCAGAAACTCCCTATTTGACTTTTTACAAATGTAAAAGTTAAACCATTAGTTATCTTTGATTATCTATTTTTAAAGGGGCTTTTTTCACTTTTAGCCCGCTCTAGAAACTATTTATATTCTGTAGCAAAACAAGTATAAAGTTTATATAGTTTTCGTATATAACATACAGAGTGTATATATATAAGAAAAAAAATATTTTTTTAACAACCCTACCGGTCGTTTCACTTTCTAGAACCCCGTTCCCCCAAATAAGACCTCTTGTACTTGGTTTTACTTATTTATGACTTTTGGGGATGTATAGTTCGGAATTTGAAGAGTTTGGGTTGAAATCGGAACACTTGGTCCCTTAAGGATGGCTTAAAATGCCAAGTTTGACTTCGGTCAACATTGTGAGTAAACAACCTCATAATTGGATTTGACAGTTCCAATAGGTTTGTATGATAATTTTGGACATGGGAGTATGTTCGGATTGGATTTTTGATGACCCAGGGCGATTCGGCGCCTAATAGTGGAAGTTGGCAATTTGAGCAAATTCCATAAGTTTGGGTTAAAATGGAGTTTTACATTCCAGACATTAGTTTGGAATTCTGAACCTGGGAATATCTCCGTATGATGATTATGGACATAGAAGCACGTCTGGAAGTAGATTTGGAGGTCTATAGGTCGTTTAGGTTTCATTTGGCGAAAGTTAGAACTTGTAGTTTTTGGAAAGTATGACTGAGGATGGAGTTTTTTATATCGACTTTGGATTTTAGCTCTGGAAGTTGGAGTAAATCCGTAATGTCATTTAAGACTTGTACGCAAAATTTGGCGTAATTCTGAGTTGATTTGATAGGAATCGGACTCGCGGAAGTGTTTTAGAAGTTTTTAGAGTTCATGAGTAAATTCATGTGTTTTGGTGTCCAATTCATGGTTTTTGATGTTATTTTGGTGTTCCGATCATGCAATCAAGTTCGTATGATGTTGTTAGACTTGTGTGAGTATTTGGCTTCGGGCGTGTGGGAGGAGTTGAAAACACACCATATTTCTGGTGTTCTTGGCCACTACTGCAGATATTGCAAATGCGAGAGATTGTTGAACCTCGCTTTTGCGATAAGGGCTTCGTAATTGCGAAGAAGCCCAACCCAGTCAGTGTTCGCATTTTCGAAACATATGCCGCATTTGCAATCCCAGTAGAAGCCGCATTTGCGACTCTTTAGTCGCATTTGTGACCCATCAGCTGAAGCCTAGGCTTCGCATTTGCGAGGCTTTTGTCGCAATTGCAACCCTCACATTTGCGAACCAGGTGTCGCAAATGCGACATCAGAGGATTGTGTCCAGCTCTTTTAATGCTGGACTTAGGTCAGTTATTTCATTTCACTTCATCTCTTACGCGAATTTTGGAGCTCATGGAAGAAGGTTTTCACCTAGAACCTTGAGGTAAGTTATTTCTATACAACATGAGTTAAATACATAGATTATGAGTATATTAACATGTAAAAATTAGTGAAAATCAAGGGTTTAGATGAAAACCTAGGTTTTTGATAAAAATGAGATTTGACCACGAAATTGGGTATGGAACTTAGTAAAATTATATATTTATTTTGCTAAGGCTATGGGTAACAACTTTCTTTGAAACTTTCCGGAATTCGGGCACGTGGGTCCGAGGGTGAATTTTAGGAATCTTACTATTTGGGGTGGGTAATCACTTTAATAGTGAAGATATGGACTTTTGAGTAGAAAGTGATTAGTTTATGTAATGTTTGACTAGTTTCGAGTCGTTTAGCATCGAATTTGGAGGTTTGAGCGCATTCGTGAATTGGGAAGTAGGCTTTGAGACGAGGTAAGTCTCTTTTCTAACCTTGTAAGAAAGAATTAACCCCATAGGTGAATTAAATAAATGTTTGTACCTATTTGTGGGGGCTACCTACGTACGAGGTGACGAGAGTGCATACATAGCTACTATTATGCTATTGTCCGGGTAGCTTATGACCCGTATCATGATATCTTTGAAATTTTTGCGTCCTTACTTGCTAATATAATCACTTGAGTCATATTAGAAATTGATAAAAGAATTATAGAAGGTTATATTCACTTACTTTAAGATTTGTATGAGATACTTAACTGTAAATGAGAAATTTGTGTTTTCTTTAAAATAATTGTTATTTGTGGATCGGGCCGTGTGCCTCGGTTGTAAATAGATGCATCTATGGTTCCCGCCGTTCGACCCTCAGGCAGTGCACAGTACAATATTATGTTGGATGGGACCGTACGACGGCATAATTTGTGCATGATAATTATTTGTAACTCTCCATTATTTATACTGCTTAAATACCTTGAAATGTAAATTGTTAAATAATATGACTGAAGTTGAAATCATAATTGTGAAAGAAGAACTTATCACTTCTGTTATTGAGCTTTCAGTATTATTCATGATATCCATGCATAGTATAACTCTTTAATTATATTATTGACAACCAATAATAAGTGTCTAAGTCGACCTCTCGTCACTACTTCATTGACGTTAGAATGGATACTTATTGGGTATATGTTGTTTATGTACTTATACTACGCTTCTGTACTTAATTGTGCAGGATCTGAGGCAGGTGCATCTAGCTACCCTTCCGGCACGCGTAGATGACCCCCCTTCGAGACTTTACGGTGAGCTTTCTTCCGAGTCGTTCTGCAGTAGCTAGAGTCTTCCTTATGTTTTACTTTTCTGTCTATTTCCTCTGAGACAGTAGGCTAGTAGTATTATTTTGTATATTCTACTAGATTGCCCACACACTTGTGACACCAGGTCCTGGCACACTCACTAGTAGACTTAGAATTTGGGTTTTCTTACATGATTGTGATTAGTACTTATTGTTTCCGCTTATTTATGTTTCACTTGCAAATTTCTAAATCTTGTTAGCAAATAAGCAAAAATTACTACTTAATGATTTAATTAAACGGGACACCACTAGTTGATCGGTATTGGCTTGCCTAACAACGGTGTTGGGCGTCATCACAGCCTATAATGAAATTGGATCATGACAATATGGTATCAGAGCAATAGGTTCACGTAGGTCTCATAAGTCATGGGCAGACCTAATAGAGTCTTGCGGATCGGTACGAAGATGTCTATACTTATATTCGAGAGGCTATGGGATGTTAGGAAACTACTCTTTTTTATCTTCTATTGTGTTGTTGATAGCATACTAAATTCTCTCTCTTATTCTCTCATAGATGGTGAGAACGTGTGCAACACACGTTCCGGACCCGGGAGGAGCTACTACCCTCGATGCTAGAGGCCGGGGGAGAGTACTAGCCCGAGGTACGGGACGAGGACGTTCCAGAGTTGCCCCAGTTGCACCACTAGTGGATCCAGTAGAGGATCCCATCATTGAGGAGTAGAGCGAGGTGCCCGCAGCGGAGCCTGCCCTAGTAGATTTCATGACAGCACTTGGCTTTCAGTAGGTCATAGGTCGTATGCTTCGTTTCATGGATGCTATGACCCAGGCTACTTTATTTCCAACAGATCTAGCCACATCCTAAGCAGGAAAGGAAGCACAGACCTCTACTGCTCAGGCTCCTAGGCATACAGTTACACTGTATCAGAATCCGGATACACTACCCCCGGACAGGCCCAGCCAGTTGTAGCGGTTGCACTTGAGCCCAGACTAGCTGCAGACGGCAAACCGCATAAGCTATTGGATAGATCGACTATATTACACCCTCTATCTTCGGAGGCAAGCATCATGAGGACGTCCAGGACTTCATTGATAGGTGCAGGGACAGATTGCACAACATGAGCATATTGGAGTCTCATGGGGTGGACTTCACTACTTTCCAGATGGAGGGCAGGGCCCGTAGATGGTGGCAG
The DNA here is from genome assembly GCF_000715075.1 of Nicotiana tabacum. NCBI lineage: Eukaryota > Viridiplantae > Streptophyta > Magnoliopsida > Solanales > Solanaceae > Nicotiana > Nicotiana tabacum. Next base: position 76,776,449 of record NC_134085.1, read on the forward strand.
TCTTATCTTCTTGGCAGACCAGTGGGTTCTCCTCCTATGACTTGGGGCCAATTCACACATCTTTCCTTGGATAGGTATATTCCACCCCCCCGAGAGGGAAAAGTTGCAGTATTAGTTTGAGCAGCTTTAGCAGGGTCAGATGTCAGTGACCGATTATGAGGCGAGGTTTTTGAGTTATCTCGCCATGCACTTATGATACTTCCTGCTGACATAAAGAGAGTGCAGAGGTTTGTTATGGGGTTGCACTCCGATATTAGGGCCAATATGGACCGAGAGGTTGAGATGGGGACTTCTTATCAGTTGGTAGTGGAGGTTGCTCAGAGTATTGAGGGCTACAGTCAGAGAGGTAGAGAGCAGATGCAGCAGGACAAGAGAACCTATTTCTCTAGAGAGTTCAGAAGTGCCTCGGCTAGGGGCAGAGGTCAGTTTGGGAATGGTCAGTCTAGCAAGCCCACATATTTAGCATCGCTACCTCCTTAGGGTGCTTTACCGCGACCCTACTTCAGTGCCATACCATAGAGTCCATCCAGGGTTCTTCCAGTGGATACTCAGGCCACCAGGGTTCTTCCAGCTCCTATTTTAGTGCCATGCTGAAGAGTTCATACCGCCCACCAACTATTCAGGCTTCTTCTAGTAGGTCTACAGGCCATCAAAGTCAGACATCGGGGCACTATATCACCTGCATGAGGGGATGTTTCAAGTGCGAAAATCTCAGCCACATGAGGAGATTCTACCCCAGGCTTTGGGGTAAGGCACTACAGTAGGGTAAGCAACCCATGATTACAGCACCAGCAGTCCAGCTGCCAGAGGCGGGGGATGGCTAGTAGGGGTCATCCTAGAGGTGGAGGCCTGGTGGGGGAGGTCAGCCAGCTACTGTTCAGTCCGTGGAGGCCGACCAGCCGACGCTCCAGCCAAATTCTACACTTTTTCGGTAGACCAGATGCATTGGCCTCAGATGTCGTGATCACATATATTATTCTATCTATTGTAGGGATTCTTTGGTGTTATTTGATCCAGGATCTACCTATTCATATGTATCATCTCTGTTTGCTGATTTCCTGGATATTCCTTGTGAGTCCTTGGGTACTCCTGTTTGTGTGTCCACTCATGTGGGCGATTCTGTAGTTGTGGATTAGATCTATTGGTCCTGTGTGGTCACATTATGTGGTTACCAGACTAGAGCGGACCTTCTGTTACTTGATATGACCGACTTTGAGGTCATCATAGGTATGGACTGGTTATCCCTATATCATGCTATCCTTGATTGCCATGCCAAGACTGTTACTTTAGTGATGCCAGAGTTGCCGAGATTGGAGTTTTCCTCTGTTAGTACATCTAGTCGTGTTAAATCTTTTCTTAAGGCTCGACATATGTTTGAGAAGGGTTGTTTGTCTTATCTAAACTATGTTCGGGATACCATGGCAAAGTCTTCGACGATTGATTCAGTGCCAGTAGTCCGGGAATTTGCCGATGTATTCCCTTATATCCTTCCAGGCATGCCACCAGACCGTGATATTGATTTTTGTATTGATTTGGCTTCAGGTACCCAGCCTATATCTATCCCACCGTACTGCATGGCACCGAAAGAGTTGAAGGAGTTGAAAGAGCAGCCTGAGGAATTGTTAGCAAAGGGGTTTGTGAGACCAAGTGTATCACCTTGGGGTGCACCAGTGTTATTTGTGAAGAAGAAAGATGGGACTATGCAGATGTGCATTGATTGCCGCTAGTAGAACAAAGTTACCATGAAGAACAAGTACCCGTTGTCGCACATTGATGATTTATTTGACCAGTTGCAGGGTGCTAGGGTTTTCTCTAAGATTAACTTGAGATCAGGGTATCATCAGCTGAAGATTTGGGACTCAGATGTCCTGAAGACTGCTTTCCGTAGTAGATATGGCCATTATGTGTTTCTAGTGATGTACTTCGGCTTGACTAATGCCCCATAGGTGTTCATGGATTTAATGAACAGAGTGTTTAGGCCTTATATTGATTCCTTTGTTCTTGTCTTCATTGATAACATCTTGATTTACTCACATAGCCTAGGGGAGCACGAGCAGCATTTGAGAGTGGTGCTTCAGACATTACGAGAATAGAAGCTATATGCTAAGTTCTCCAAGTATGAGTTTTGGCTAGAGTTTGTGGCATACCTCTAGCATGTTGTATCAGGAGAGGGTATTAAGGTAGATCCCAAGAAGATTAAGGCAGTTCAGAATTGGCCGCGTCCCACTTTGGTGACTGAGATTAGGAGTTTCCTAGGGTTGGCAGATTATTATCGCTGGTTTGTGTAGGGCTTTTCATCCATTGCAACACCTCCAACTCGATTAACCCAAAAAGGTGCTCCGTTCTGTTGTTCCGATGATTGTGAGGCGAGCTTTCAGAAGCTTAAGACGTCTTGGACTACAGCACCATTTTTAGTGTTGCCTTCTGGTTCGTGGATGTATACGGTGTATTGCGACGCTTTACGTGTTGGCTTGGGTTGGGTATTGATGCAGGAAGGGCGAGTTATTGTATATGCTTCGCATTAGCTAAAGATTCATGAGAAGAATTACATTGTGCATGACCTAGAGTTAGCCGCAATTGTTCATGCTCTTAAGATCTAGAGGCATTACCTTTATGGGGTGTCATGTGAGGCTTACACTGATCATTGGAGTTTACAGCATTTGTTCAAGTAAAGGGATCTCAATTTGAGGCAGCGTAGATGGCTTGAGTTAATGAAGGATTATGACATCACCATTCTCTATTATCCGGGCAAGAAAAATGTGGTCACGAATGCCTTAAGTAGGAAGGCAAAGAGTATGGGTAAATTAGCATTCATTTTAGTAGAAGAGAGGCCACTAGCTTTGGACATTCAGTCCTTGGCTAACAGACTTGTGAGGTTGGATATTTCATAGCCTAGCCGAGTTCTTTCATGTATTGTTGTCCCAGTCTTCACTATTGGAGCAGATCAAGGCTCGACAGTTTGATGATCCGCACTTAGCAGTCCTTAGAGAGATGGTACTACAAGGTGGTTCCAAGAAGGCTTCTATTGGCGAGGATGGTGTTCTGCGACTCTAGGGTCATCTATGTGTTCCAAATGTCGATGGCTTGAGGGAGATGATTCTAGAGGAGGCACAGAATTCTCGGTATTTTATTCATCCAGGTGCTACAAAAATGTATCGTGACCTGAGATAGCATTATTAGTGGTGGCGGATGAAGAAAGACATAATGGAGTATGTAGCTAGGTGCCTAAATTACCAGCAAGTCAAGTATGAGCACCAAAGGCCATGTGGCCTACTTCAGCTGATGACTATACCTGAGTGGAAATGGGAGCGCATCACTATGGACTTCGTAGTTGGGTTGCCATGGACATTGCGGAAGTTTGATGCAGTTTGGGTTATTATTGATAGGTTGACCATGTCGGTACACTTCATTCCAGTTGTGACTACATATACTTAAGAGAAGTTGGCCCAGATTTACATTCGGGAGAGTTCGGTTGCACGTTGTGACTATTTCCATCATATAAGATAGAGGCCCTAAATTCACTTCACATTTCTGGAGAGCCGTACAGAGTGAGTTTGGGACCGAGTAGAGCACAACACAGAATTTCATCCACAGATCGACGGGCAGTCGGAGTGGACAATTCAGATATTGAAGCACATGCTTAGAGCATGTGTGATTAACTTTGGAGGGAAGTGGGATTAGTTCTTTCCTTTGGCTGAGTTTTCTTAAAACAACACTTAAAAGTCCAGCATCGAGATGGCTCCATTTGAGACTTTATATGGTCGGCGATGTCGTTCTCCCATCAAATGGTTTGAGCCCGGCGAGGCTTAGTTATATGGTACTAACTTGGTGAAGGATGCCTTGAAAAAGGTAAAGTTGATCCAGGAGCAACTTCGCATAGCAGAGTCCAGAAAGAAGAGTTACGCGGATCAGAAGGCGCGTGATGTATCATTTATAATCGGCAAGAAGGTTCTCTTGAAAAACTCGCCGATGAAGGGTGTTATGAGATTCGGGAAGAAGAGCAAGTTGAGCCCCAGGTTTATAGGCCCATTTAAGGTGTTGAGGCGAGTTGGGGAGGTCGCTTATGAGCTTGCTTTACCTCCCATCCTATCAGGAGTTCATCTGATTTTGCACGTGTCTATACTCCGGAGGTACCACGCCGACTTGTCACATGTGTTACACTTCAGCACAATTTAGATAGATGAGAGACTGGGTTATTAGGAGGATCCAATTGCCATTGTTGCTAGATAGGATCGCAAGTTGAGACCCAAGAGGATTTCCGCAGTAAAAGTTCAATGGAGGAGCCAACCAATCGAGGAGGTGACATGGGAGTCCGAGAAGGACATACGGAGGAGATATCCACACTTATTCAGCACTTCAGGTATGAATCTAAACCCATTCAAGGACAAACCTTTGTTTAAGAGATGGAGAATGTAACGACCCGACCGATCGTTCTCCTTTATAGAACCATGTTCCCCCAAATAATACCTCATGTAATTGCTTTTACTAATTTATGACTTTTGGGGTGGGTAGTTTGGAATTTGGAAGAGTTTGGGTTGAAATCGGAACACTTGGTCCCTTAAGGATGGCTTAAAAGGTCAAGTTTGAATTCAGTCAATATTTGGAGTAAATGGCTTTGGAATTGGGATTGGACGGTTCCATAAGTTTGTATGATGATTTTGGACTTGGGTGTATGTTCGGATTGGGTTTTGGATGAACCAGGGACGTTTCGGTGCCTAATAGTAGAAGTTGGCAATTTGAACAAATTCCATAAGTTTGGGTTAAAATGGATTTTTACATTCTAGGCATTCGTTTGGGATTCCGAGCTTGGTAATAGATCCGTATGGTGATTCTGGACTTAAGAGCGCGCCTGAAAGTGGATTCAGAGGTCTGTAGGTTGTTTCGGAGTCATTTGGCAAAAGTTGTAACTTGAAGTTTTGGAAAGTTTAACCTAGGGTGGACTTTTTTATATCAGGTTTGAATTTCAGTTTTGGAAGTTGGAGTAGGTTTGTAATGTCATTTAAGACTTGCACGTAAAATTTGGCGCCATTCCGGGTTGATTTGATAGGAATCGGGACGCACAGAAGTGTTTTAGAAGTTTTCTAGATTTCATGAGTAAATTCACGCGTTTTGGTGTCCAATTGTTTATGATGTTATTTCGGTATTCTGATCGCACGAGCAAGTTCGTATGATGTTGTTAGACTTGTGTGAGTATTTGGTGTGGAGCCCTGGAGGCTCAGGTGAGTTTCGGGCGTGTGGGAGGAGTTGAAAACATACCAGATTTCTGGTGTTCTTGGCTACTGTAGTAGATCTCACAAATGCGAACCTTGCATTTGCGATGAGGGCTTCGTAATTGCGAAGAAGCCCGACCCAGGCAGTGTTCGCATTTGCATCACTTATGCCGCATTTGCGATCCCAGCAGAAATCGTATTTGTGACTCTTTGGTCGCATTTACAACTCTTTGGTCACATTTACGACCCAGTAGCTGAAGCCCAGGCTTTGCATTTGTGAGGCTTTTTTCGCAATTGCGACCCTCGCATTTGCCAACCTGGTGTCGCAAATGCGACATCAGAGGGCTGTGTCCAGCTCTTTTAATGCGGGACTTAGGTAATTTATTTCATTTCACTTCATCTCTTAGGTGAATTTTGGAGCTAATAGAAGAGGGTTTTCACCTAGAATCTTGAGGTAAGTTATTTCTATACAACATCAGTTAAATACATAGATTATGGGTAGATTAACATGTAAAAACTAGTGAAAATCAAGGGTTTAAATTAAACTTAGATTTTTGATAAAAATAAGATTTGACCACGAAATTGGTTATGGAACTTAGTAAAAAATTATATATTTATGTTCCTTAGGCTATGGGTATCAATATTCTTCCAAACTTTCCGGAATCCGGGCACGTGGGTCTGGGGGCGAATTTTAAGAATCTTGCTATTTGGGGTAGGTAATTACTTTAATAGTAAAGATATGAACTTTTGAGTATAAATTGATTAGTTTATGTAATGTTTGACTAGTTTTGAGTCATTTGGCAGCGAATTTGGAGGTTTGAGCGCATTCGTGAATTGGGAAGTAGCCTTTGAGACGAGGTAAGTCTCTGTTCTAACCTTGTAAGTGGGAATTAACTCCATACGTAGCTACCTATATACAAGGTGACGAGAGTCCATACGTAGGTACTATTATGTTATTGTCCGGGTAGTTTATGACCCGTATCATGCTATCTTTAAAATGTTTGTGTCCTTACTTGCTAATATAATCACTTGAATCATATTAGAAATTGATAAAAGAATTATAGAAGGTTATACTCACTTACTTTAAGATTTGTATGAGATACTTGTCTGTAAATGAGAAATTTGTGTTTTCTTAAAAATAATTATTATTTGTGGATCGGGCCGATCGCCTCGGTAGTAAATAGATGCATATATGGTTCGCACCGTTCGACCCTCCGGCAATACAAAATTCAATATTATATTGGATTGGACTATACGACCTCGGCATAATTTGTGCATGATAATTATTTGTAACTCTCCATGATTTATACTGCTTAAATACCTTTAAATGTAAACTGTTAATGATATGACTGAAGTTGAAATCATAATTGTGAAAGAAGAACTTATCACTTCCTATTATTGAGCTTTCAGTATTATTCATCATATCCATGCATAGTATAACTCTTTAATTATATTATTGATATCCCATAGTAAGTGTGTAAGTCGACCCCTCGTCACTACTTCTTCGAGTTAGACCGCATACTTACTAGTTACATGTTGTTTGTGTACTCATACTATGCTTTTGTACTTAATTGTACAAGATCTGAGGCATGTGCATCTATTTAGCCGTCCGGCACGCGTAGCTGACCCCCCCTTCGAGACTTCACAGTGAGCTGCCTTCCGAGTCGTTTTGCAGCAACTAGAGTCTTCCTTATGTTTTACTTTACCGTCTATTTCCTCTCAGATAGTAGGCTAGTAGTATTCTTTTGTATATTCTACAAGATTGCCCACATATTTGTGACATCAGGTCTTGGAACACTCACTAGTAGACTTAGATTTTGGGTTTGCTTATATGATTCTGATTAGTAGTTATTGCTTCCGCTTATTTATGTTTCACTTGAGAATTTCTAAATCTTTTTAATAAGAAAAAATTACTACTTAATGGTTTACTTAAACTGGAAACCACTAGCTGATCGGTATTGGCTTTCCTAACAATGGTGTTGGGCGCCATCACGGCCTATAATGGAATTGGGTCGTGATATTTTTTCGGCTATTATTTCGAGAGCGGCTATACAATATCATTCTCCCTTTTCTAAGTGGATAATATGGTTCTTATTTATATTTGACCCATTTTTAAAAAGTACACTATCCAATCCATTTTGAATGGATACTATGTATGGATTACTATTTTTTAATCTATTTTGCCACCTCTATGGACAACTAACAACTTCATTAGGCATGCCTATAAGCCCTTTCTTGAGAATTTTACCGTGTTGACCAGCTTATAAGCATTTTTTAGCTTATCTACGTGTTTGGTAAAATTAAAAGTACTTATAAGTCAAGTTCTTATAAGTCAAAAATAAGCCAAAAGCAATAAGAGCCTGTTTGAATTAGCTGAACGTACATAGCTGATAAGTTTGAAGTGCTGAAAAATATTTTTGAGTGCTGAAACTGATTTTTTTAAATAAGTATTTACGTATTTGGATAGACGTACTGAAACTGATAATAAACCGCTGATGTGTTTGGCATAAAAGTTTTGATAAGCTGTTCTTTTATTAAAATGACTAAAATATCCTTAAAAACTTTACAAAAGATTATGAATTAAAAAGTTTCTTTGTAATGAAAGGATGAACAACGAATATGGAATGAAGAGAAAGTGAGGAAATTTATGTGGGGAAAACTATTTTGTGAACTAAAAAATATTATTAAGGATAAACTAGTAAAAGCCTTGGTCAACTAAAAATGCTTATAAACTGAAAAGCCACCAACTTATGGCTTATGTGTGATGACCCAAAAGGCCATCACTTGTTTTAAAACGAAACTTCCGTATTTCAAAGCCTTGAAAACCTCATTTAGAGTCACCGCGATTTTCGTCCGCAGTCCGGCCGCTTAGCCGGAAAGCTTAAATACGATAATCTGTGAAAAATGATAAGTTTTGATTATAAAATGAGCTAATTTGACTTCGGTCAATGTTTTGGGTAAACGGACCCGGTCTCATGATTTGGCGGTCCCAGAGGGTCCGTAGGAAAATATGGGACTCAGGCGTATGCCCGGAATCAAATTCCGAGGTTCCGAGCCCGAGAAATGAATTTTCAAAGAAAATTATTTTCTGAAACTACTTAAAGAAATTTGAAATAAAATTTGATAAGAACATGATGGTATCGGGCCCGTATTTTGGTTTCGGTACCCGGTACAGGTCTTATATATGATTTAAGACAGTTCTGTGGATTTTGGTGAAAAACGGATGTCATGTGACATGATTCAGACTTAAATTGCAAAATTTATGTTTAAAGAAGTTTAGAGAAAATTTTATCGATCTCGAGATTTAATTTGATGTTCATGAGGTTATTTTGATGATTTGATTACACGAGTAAGTCCATATGATGTTTTTGAGTAAGTATGACATTTGGTTTGGAGCCCCGAGGGCTCGGGTGAGTTTCGGGATGTTTTTACACTTAGGAAAAAAAATTGCAGATTCAGAGAAGTTGCAGGTCTCTGAAGCCAGGCTTCGCGGTCCGCGGTGGAAGCTTCGCTGCCGCGGTGGTGGCTCCGCGACCGCGGTGGGAATTGTGTGGTCCGTAGTGAGCAAGGCCAAGCCTTCGCGGCCGCGCTCGATTTCTTAAGGTCCGCGGTGGAGCTCCGCGGCCGCAGTCCTTTTTATGCGGTCCGCGGTGGTGCTTCACGGCTGTAGTCCTTTTTATGCGGTCCGCGGAGAGGGCCTGAGAGGAGTATATTTAAACGGACTTTCCAGTTATTTTTCACTTTTAAAAACCCTAAAACATAAGAGGAGATTTTTCAAACAACCTTGCTTCTCCAAATCAATTATAAGTCATTTTTAACTAGTTTTCTTCAATCATTAACATCTTTTAACATGATTTCAACTTCAAATCAATGATTTTCATCGGAAAAATTGAGTGTTTTGGGTAGAACCTAGATTTTTCAAAAATTGGGGATTTGGACCTCGATTTGAGGTCAGATTTCAAAACAAATTACATATTTGGGCTCGTGGGGGAATGGGTAATCGGGTTTTGGTTCGAACCTTGGGTTTTGACCACGTGTGCCCGGGGCCGATTTTGACTTTTTGTGTAAAACTTTGGAAAACTCATTTTCATGCATTCAAATTGATTCATTTAGCGTTTATTGATGTAATTAAGTAATTAATGGCTAGATACGAGCGAATTGGCGGAGGAATCGAGGGGTAAAGCTATAATTGAAGCTTGAGTTGTGTTCGTGGCATCGAGCTAAGTGTTTGGTCTAACCTTGGCTTGAGGGATTAGGAGTTGTGTCCTATTTGCTATTTGTTTCTTGTCAAGTACGATGTATAGGCATGGTGACAACTATCTATGTGTTGGTGTCAAGCTTGACCGTGAGTCTTATCTTGTGATTTTCATGATCTCGTTGTATTATTAATGCCTTGGTAAAGATTTCTATTTGTAGTGTAAAGTTGTGGAAAGAATCGTGACCTATGAATATTGAGGAGCGTTGGCTCTAATTGTATAACGAATTGTGAAAGAATAAGTGATAATTGAAACTCTAGAGCATTGGCTCGAGTGGTGAAGTGAATTGTGAAGTAATAGTGAGAAAGAGAAGAGGCCATTATATTACCCCTTGTCGGGCTATTGTTGAGTTGAGGTTCCCTTGCATTGTGTTCTTAATTGATAGTACGGACGTTTAGGTTGATGATTCTTCGTGTTAGGTGTTGTAACAAATTTGGGTATAGTTGGGTAGTTAGGTGTGGTAACAAGTTTAGTTATAGCTGAGGTAATTAGATGTTGAAACTAGTTGAGTATAGTTTAGTTATGGACGTTTCTTCCTTGCCGGGACGTATATACTTGTATTGTTGAGTTCCCTTGCCGGGATAGTGTAGTCTATAGTTCATCCCTAGCCGGGATGGGTAATTATAATTATTGTTCACTATATATGTGTATCGGGTTTCACACCGCAACAGTTATATTTGTGGATCGGGTTGCACGGCGCAATAGTTATATTTGTGGATCGGGTTGCACGACGCAACAGATATTATATTGGATCAGGTTGCACGCCGCAACAGTTATATATATGGATCGGGTTGCACGCCGCAACAGTTATATATGTGGATCGGGTTGCACGCCGCAACAGTTATATATGTGGATTGGGTTGCACACCGCAACAGATATTATATTGGATCGGGTTGCACGCCGCAACAGTTATATATGTGGATTGGGTTGCACGCCGCCCACAGTTATATATGTGGATCGGGTTGCACGCCGCAGCAGATATTATATTGGATTGGGTTGCATGCCGCAACAGTATTATTATCGTATTGATTGTAGACATCGAGTGTTCTTCCATACTTTATTAAGTTTTTGATAGAATTGATATGTTACCGCCGGAGCATGTTGCCTCATCCCTTTAAAATTGTTGTTACCTGTTTATATTTCTGTTGTATAATATATAACTACACAGGTTTATCTGGAGTCTGGTCCTAGCCTCGTCGCTACCTCGCCGGGGTTAGGCCAGACACTTACCAGCACATGGGATCGGTTGTGCTGATACTATACTTTTCACTCTATGCAGATACTGGAGCGGCACTTGATCAGCAGCAGTAGCTCGGGAGCCAGCCTTCAGTCCACCGAGACACCGAGGTAGCCTTGCAGGCGTCCGCAGGCCTGGCGTCTCCTCTATCTTATTCCATATTCTGTTATCTCACGTATTCGAGACAAACTGTGCTATATTTCTTTCAAACGGTTGTATTTAGTACTCTTAGTAGTCCGTGGATGTTGTGACACCAGGTTCTGGTTAGAGGCACGTGATGGTCTTTGAGACATTTTCGTTTTCTATTTATTTAAGACTTCCGTTAAATTTCATATTCCGCTGTTATTTAACGGTTTATTACCTTGTTATTATAATTGGTAAGAAGTTTTAAAATAAAGGAGTTAATGATTTCTAAGTTCATGGCTTGCCTAGCTTCTACGAGTAGGCGCCATCACGACTCCCGAGGGTGGGAAATTCGGGTCGTGACATTATGGCTGCTTTTAGCTTATGATCACTTAGCTTATAAGCAATTTGGGTGTTTAACAAATGTGTGGATAAGCCAAAAGGTGCTTATAAGCTAGCTTGACCAGCTTATAAGTTTAGCTGAACACCCTCTAAGTAGGTCCCTCAATTTATCAAAATTCAGCTTATAAACACTTTAGGTTTGATCAAAATATTTACTATTGTATCCCTAAAATACTTCTTTTAAAACAAAACTCTGCATACACGCTCTATAATTTCACTCTTTTCCAGTTCTTCAAAACCTAAATAGCCCGTGCTTCCATAATTCTCCAAACCAGATTTCCGTCGGCGATTTGAGGTAACAAATTTCACTTGTCTTCTGCATATTGTTATATCTATGTGACGTGTATTAACTGTTAGCCTCAAGTAAGAGATTCCCACTCTTAGTTTTATATTTTTACTATGGGATTTTAATTTTGGTAGAAAAAACCGTGCACTATGATCAGGATAGTAAAGAGTTGCAATTAGAATCAGAGAACTTGTTAATGGCTTATTAACTCTATAAAGTATCCGTTCTGTCCAAGAAAAAGAAAATTATGAAGTATTACAAATTAATTATTTACATGGAAAGAAGTCAACGCGTAGGAACAATATTGACTACATAATTACTTGTAAGAGTATCAACTTCAAATATATGATCTGTTGGATACTGCTTTAGCCCGTTGATTTGAGATCTGGTTAGTTTCTCTTTATTGGTGTTATTATTACTTCTGATACAACAACTGTACCGCAGCCTCAAAGAAGCAGATGGTATTCAATAGTGTGCATAGCAAAGATTAGATGTTTATAGATACTAAGAAGATATATACTAGTCGAATAACCAGTTTAAGAGACGAATCAGAGGAGTTCATCAAACACTCTTTGAGATTAAATTTGTGCATTTTACATATGTGTTAGTAACCCGGTATCTAATACATGCATAACATAAACATTTATAGACCCAAAAAAAAGGATAAAGAAAGTACTATTAATTGTAGAAGCTTAAGATAGTTGGTGTCTTTACAATATTGAATTTTATTTCTACTTCAAAATTATGTGACATACATAAAAAAAAAAAAGACGTTCTTTTGAACTTTGATTATTTTAATTTGTGCATAAATATTATTATATGTGTAAGTTTATAACTAAATCTTGTAATATCTTCAGATTTTTAACATTTCATTATGGCGGAAAATACTTTTGGATGACATAAAGGGATATATGACTCCATATATAAAGGGGATAATGTGAGATACCACCTTACAAAATTTAATAGAGGTGCGGCACGTCAATTGTGATCACCAAATGGACATAAAGAAACGTTCAATTATCTGTATTCTTCTTGTAGAAATATTGTAGAGTGAACCTTTGGGGTATGGAAAGAAAGGTGGTCTATTTTGTGAGATGTGCATTTTTATCATATTGACACTCAAAAAGATATTGTATTGGCTACAATGGCGATTCACAATTGCATTAGAAAGAAATGCAAGGAGGACAATGCATTCCAAAAAGTTGAGAATGAGAGATGTGTGCCACTTGTTGATCGTGATGTTGGAAGATCCGCAAAAGTCAACGTTGCAAATGTCGAAAATTCGATAATCAAGAAGATAATAATATTTTGGATGGCAATTCGTGATCTAATTGCTCAAGATATTTATGACAGTTGAACGTTTTAATTTTTTTTACCACAACAATACACATTAAGTGCTTGTTTCTTCTCACAAATACTTTATGCATTATGTAAGTTTTTTTTCTTCTTAACTTCTGTTAATTTATACTCCTTCTTTTCTAATTTATGACAGTATAATTATCACAATATAAATAATATTTATAAAAATGATATTATCTAATTATTTTTGTATTTAAAATGATATGTTAAATAAAATATTTTGTATTTGAAACTATCTAGAATCTAAAATTTTGAAAAAAATGATGCCTTTAGTAGTGTAAATAGTTATAAGGTCATTTAAGTCATTTTAACGGAAAAAGAGCTTATTAGCACTTTTTAATCAAACACTTCAGCTACTATTATCAATTTCAACACTTTTATCCAAACACATAACTACTTATTTATTAAATCAGCTTCGACACTTAGAAGTATTTTTCAATACCTAATGCTTATCAGCTACTTTAATCGGCTAATCAAAACGGGCTCTTGTTTTGAAATATTTTAAAGTCGCAATTTTTTTAAAAAAAAATTCTAGCAGCTTTACAAGCTTTAAACCTTACATTTTGAATTTGAGCGTTTGACCAAATTTATACCATATCCCTTAAAAATCTCCTATATCTCCCAAATCAGAAACAAATTTTCTTTTTTATTTTCTCTTTCCCCATCTCCCCATTCTTAACTATCACGGGAAAAAAAACGAATTATCCCCATTCTTTTTGGAATGCAGGGCAATAAAACAGTTGTGGTCTCTCTAAGGAATCGATGCTAACAGTTGAAATGGTGTCTATAGTTGGTTGACACATATACGTGACCATAACACTACTTTTAAAAATGACATTATCACTTGGCAAGATTTATTTCCCTTTATTATGTGGACCATTTGGATTAACAGGAATAACAATTTATACAACAATTTTACACACATGGCTAGCCTCCACAGTGCTATTAATCTATCAGTAGAACTTCTAACAGAAAAGGAAAATGTTACAAAGGTAAAAATTCCAATAAGCATTAAGTGGAGTAAACCTCCTAGCGGCCATATTAAGCTCAATATTGATGGTTCATTCAAACAAGCCCTATCTCTTTGTGGATTTGGCGGAGTTTTCAGAGATAATAAAGCCCAATGGATAGTTGGCTTTCATGGGAACCTTCCAGGAATAACACGTCTTCAAGCAGAATTAATGTCCTTGAAAACTGGCCTCCAGATTGCCAAAAGACAAGGGTTCACAAAATTAGATGTGGAAACAGTAACGACCTGCCAGGTCGTTTTGCCTTCTAGAACCTCGTTCCCTTAAATAAAACTTCTCGTGCTTGCTTTAGCTAATTTTCGACTTGCGGGGATGGTTGGTTTGGGATTAGGAAGAGTTTGGAGTGAAATATGCCCATTTGATTCCTTAGAATTTTCTGAAAAAGACTAAGTTTGATTTTGGTCAATATTTTGAGCAAACGGATACAGATTCGTGATTTGACGGTCCCGGAGGGACCGTGAAAAAATATGGGACCTGGGCGTATGCCCGTAATCAAATTCCGAGGTCCCTAACCCGAGGAATGAATTTTTTATTAGAAATTATTAATCTGAAGTTTTAAGTATTTAAAAAAACGAATTAATGAATGATTTCATAGGTATCGGGCTCGTATGTTGGTTCTGATGCCCGGTAAAGGTCCGAAATATCTTTTAAGACTTGCCTGTAAAATTTGGAGTCAATCCGAGTAGTTTAAGGGCGTTTTGGCCCATTAGAGGAAAATTAAGAACTTGAAGTTAAGCAGTTTGATTCATTTGGTTTTAGGGGTGATTCCTAGATTTAGCTTTGTTTCGGGTGTTCCAAAGGTTTGAGAAGGTCCATCTCGTGATTTCAGACTTGTCGATACGTTCGGGCGGGGTCCGGCAGCCCCGAGCGTTAATCGGACGAGGCTCGAGTGAAGTGGAAATTTTTTAGAAGAGCTGAAGTTGCTGCTTTTGTCATAACCGCACCTGCGGTTGGTGGACAACAGGTGCGAGACCGCAGAAGCGGTCCTTTCATCGCAAATGCGGCCTAGGGCAGGCCAGGCCATGAACCGCAGAAGCGGCTCCGCAGATGCATCCTCAAGATTGTAGAAGTAGTCCCAGCCATTTTAGCCCCTTTCGCAGATACGTTCCTCTTCTCACAGATGCGGGACTATGTTAAGTCTGGGTAGTCTAGGACCCAAAAGCATGCTCTGCGTGATATTCTTGTAGCTTGATGATAAATTCGGATTCGTATAAATTATTTTGATTAAGGTAAATGAGACTAGTGGAGGAACCTTATCCTGTTTGGTCTTTTAAAAGAGAATTTGGATATTCCTGTGAATAACTACCCCTCCTATATATATATATATTATTGTCTGCTTGTTGATGAGCTTATTTATATTTGACGCGTCGCACGTGGGATTCGCGAGCGGGGTAATAGATGCATCTATGATTCGAGCCGTTCAACCCTTGGCAGTGCACACTTTACTTTTATGCTGGATCGGGCAGTACGTCCCTCGGTGTTATTTGCGCATGCTTTGCTTAGTATTTCTCGGTGGACTGAACTTCATATATGCCTTGAAAAATGTAAATGGATATCATGACATTATTTGGAAAAAGAATTGTTACTCATTGCCATAAAACGTTAACAAATTCTGCTATTTATGCTTATTATAAATTCTTCTCATATTATTTAACCCTAGTAAGTATCAAGTCGACCTCTCGTCTCTACTTCGAGATTAGACGGGATACTTACTGGGTACATATTGTTTATGTACTCATACTACACTTCTGTATTTAATTGTACAAGGATCTGAGGCAGGTGTATCTGGCTATCAGTCTGGTGCGCATCCCTGAGCGGACTCGAGACTTCTACGGTGAGATGCTTCCCTCCCATGACGTTCAACAGCCTGAAGAAGTCCTTCTTATGCGTTTTTGCTGTCTATTCTGTTTCGAATAGTAGGATAGTGTGATTCTTTTGTATATTCTACTAGTTGCCTACAACTTGTGACACCAGGTCTTGGCATACACATTAGTAGACTGTATCATTTTGGGGTTGTATGATTATTATGATTTTATTAATCATTTCTGATTTTTATTTCAACTTAAAGAATTATTTCAACTATTTTTGGGTAAAGGTAAGTGAAAGTTTGTTTAGTATTTTTCCGCGTTGGCTTGCCCGGCAAGGGTGTTGGGCGCCATCACGGCCTATTACGAAAATGGGTCGTGACAGAATTTGACTCAACCGATGTTATTACTTGTTTGGATGATGGAATGGTAGTACTAAATGACATTATTCATGAGTGCAGGTTGTTAATGAGGCATGTGAAGGTTCAGGGAATACAACACACTTTTAGGGAGGCCAGCAAACCGGCACACATGATGGCTATGAAGGCACTGAGTGGCAACAATGGCAGGAATCTTAATATTATCTACTATGCCTCTCATTTTATGACCAATGTCATAAAATTTGACTATGAAAGCTTGACTTATGTAGTTAAGTACGTTAACAAAGATGTTTGCTTTAGACTAGTACCATTTGGAAACAAAAATGTCCTTAAAGACATGCTGTTGGTCTGTAATAGCCAAGTAGGTAATGCCCTATCGGGCTGTATGAACAGTGTTAACTCTACTATTATGTGATATATATAATATGATCCCTGTTAGGAAAAAAAAAAACTAGCCAACTTTCACCATCGCTAAAGAAATTCTCCTATTCTTAACTATCACATAATTTTTTATATAACTAAAATATACATATAATAGTTCTACATATATTTTTTATATATAATATGTATAACTATTTTTGTAATGTATATATAATGTATACGTAGCTTACTATTTATCCACTAAAATATGTTATACATTATTTTATACTAATAATATTGCGAATTACTTTCATAATCACACATCTAATACATCAAAATACCAATATTATATTAGTACTATACCATGTATAATACTCGCAAAAACCTTCTGTAAAAATACATTCGAGATTTTAAAATATCTTTATTATATCAGTATTATAACTATACGATGTATATTTAATGTACAAATAAATTTTTGCAACAAAAAAAGAAAAGAAAAAAAGATGCGTTGATCAATTATTAGCACATATATTACTATACAAGATATAAACTAAAATATAAGATATATGTCTCAAATCAAATTATACATTTTATATACAAACGTATACATTAAGTTCTTTAGAGTATATAGATCATTCTTTTATATGTATTTTCTTTGTAAACAATCCTTTTTTTCTTTTGGTATCTAAAAGTATTTTTATTTACCAAGTAATAGTCATGTAGAAGCTAGAACACCTCTGCTATCACCTAGAGAATTAGCCTTCTAACCAGACAAAGAGAGTGTTTGGCTAAGCTTATAAGCTGGTCAAACTGTCTTATAAGCACTTTTTGATTTATCTATGCGTTTGGTAAAATTAAAAGTGTTTATAAGTTAAGTGCTTATAAGTCAAAAATAAGCCAAAAGCCTTAAGTTGGTCCCCCCAACTTATCAAATTTCAGCTTATAAGCATTTTAAGTTTGACAAAAATATTTACTATTTTATCCCTAAAATACTTCTTTTTAAAACAAAACTCTTTGTATACCCAGTTCTTCAGCTACTTATTATTAATTTCAGCACTTCTATCCAAACACGTAACTGCTTATTTTTAAATCAGCTTCAGCACTTAAAATTATTTTTCAGCATCTATTACTTATCAGCTATTCTACCTCAGCTAAGCCAAACAGGCTCAAAGATTTAGTTCGGGATAATAATTCACCTCTCTCAACTTACAAGCAATGCTTGGATTCATCTTCCATCTGCAGAACTATTACATATGTTAATAGATAAAGCAACTACAGTAGTTCTGTATATTATTAGATATGTTATAATATGGAAGAGGATATAATGGATGAGAATTACTTCTGTTACAATTTTGGAAAAAAAAGTATTTATGATAGAGAAATTAGGGAAGGATTCTTTTGGATTAGCATCAATTATCAAAGTGATTTTTGTAATCTGCTAGGGAATCTTAGGCTTTTGCTTCCACTGTCTCTGTATTGGTCAAAATTTATCTCTAAATTGTTTAACTCATGGTAGCATCAGTGAGGCATTCACAAGCCGCCATGTGTCGAAGTGGTTCAGGGATAAATGAAGGTTGCGGTTGAAGAGTCAGCAAGAATTAAGGTCGAGGAGTCATAAAAAATTGAGATCGAGGTCCAATGCCCTTGGCAGAGTTATAACGACTAATTTCAAGATAGGGTATTAAAAGGGAATATTCTAGTGAATATTCCCTGCACTTGTACTATTAGGATTTCTAGGAACATGTTTCCTATAAATAGGAAGAGACATAATAATAAGGGATATGAGATATTCATTTGTAAAGGACACATTGACTTTGTAAGAGAGAATCTGATCTTTTCGCATATATACAAAACCAATCTTTTTACCAAGATTCTTGTCCAGTATTCCCATGGGATCCAAGAACAACTCAAATATTCAAAGGCTTATCAACCATTCATCATTGTTAGAATGAGTAACTACTGATCTCATCCCTTTTCGGGTGAATCACACGATTTATTTTCCTAAATGTCATTTATTACTATTTAATGTCATATTTCATCTTTTTGAATCATTGAATATTACTATCATTGCTCATATTTACTGCCACCCGAACAGAAAATACTAATTATTTGGTTTTGACACACGTAGCTTATCTATTGGATATTATTTTTAACTAAGATTAACTCTTCTTTGTATAAATCTAATTGGTTGAGCCAAAATCAATATTTTTTGGTCAAACAGTTTGGCGCCGTCTGCAGGAAATTCTTAGTTATATTTTTTAGTTTCTTTTAGATCTACAGCTAACATGAATCACTAACCTCACAAACCCCAAGACATTCCTCTTTCTTCGCACGTACAAAAACCTACATGGCAGGTAACCAAGGAGAGAGGACTAAAATAATCGGTGATTTCCCTAGAAATCTCATGAATGCTATCAACGAGTGCTGTGAAACACTAGGCGAGGACGTGATGCCCACTGCCTCCCCTAGGCGCGAGAGGTCACCTCCTCCCCGTTGTAGTATAACAAAACCTAATGGAAAAGAGCTTCCATGTCAAAAGAAGAGGGGACGCCACCACCCGTGAAAACGCTACTCGAAGCGTGGTTGACCGATACGCTAGTAAGCTTGCTCAACAAGCCCGATCCATGCACAACTAGAGAGACAACAAGAGCCTGCACAGTACAAGGAGCAGACGAACAGAGCAATCGACCAGACCCTCCAACACTAGGTATAACTCACAATATTGCTAACAGTGCAGGTGATAGCACCCTCGCTGCTGTTCTAAGGAGGACGGAGGAAATGGAGGATGAAAATAAAGCACTCGGAGACCAAATAAATAATACCAAGAACGAGTCGACAAAATACCGAGCGCTCCTTAGCTTTTGCCAAAGAGGACGCCGACAGGTTTGTAGAGCAGTCGTACAACGAAGAATTAGCCATGCATGCCATACCAAAGACCTTCAAAATGCAGCCCTAGCTTAGGATATACGGCGAGATGACCAATCCCGAAGATCATATGACTCATTACGTCACCGCTGTGAAAGGAAACAACTTCACCAAGGAACAAATGTCCTCTATTTTGCTAAAAAAGTTTGGCGAAACCCTTACAGGAGGGGCATTAACATGTGTTTACCGTGAAAATGGTAACACCAATTAAATTTATAAATGGGATTCTAAAAACACGTGATCTATTCTCGAGCTAGTTGTTTAGAGCAGCTAATGCTTAAGAATATGAAGTTTAACAATGAAATGCAAGCTAAGGACGGGGCGATAACCAAACATAAAGGCTTACTGTCCAGGCATGTTTTACTGATGGGATACGGGTTAAAATGGGGAGTTGAACGAACCGAGTGAACCTACTGCTCGGGTGCAAGATCGGTTGATGGGGGCCTCAGGGCCAATGTTCGGATCGAGCTCGAGGTATCGAGGACAGTCGGGAATGGGATAACAGTTAGATTATGATCAAACAAAGCTTCTATATGGCCAATACCAAGCGATAAAATGACGAACAAGTAAGAAAGCGATAAATATTAAGGTGGCCTCAGGCTAATGAGAACGGGCGAGTTTAAAAAGAAAAGAGAGAGAGAGAGATTGCATTTGTGGAGAAATGGAGCAACATCAGCCCTTTACAAGGTAGTGCGAGTTCCCTTTATATAGGAGGGGAACTCGGCTATAGTACAACATGCGTTAATTGCTAAGTACGGAGATGGGACGGCTAGATGCGATGCTTCGGCATAGGCTTTGGATAGGCCGGCCCTGTCAGACTTCGTCGCGTACCTTGGGATTTTCCCCTTCTGTCCTGGCTTCGATCTCCGTCTTCTTTGAGTCAAGCCTCGATGAGCCTCGAGGGAAGGGACTCAGCCGTGGCTCCACGTCCTCGGGGTCTCGAGGCATCCCTTCGAAATTACTTGATAGCAAGAAAACAAGTGTTTTGATTTTTGCCGCATACAGATAGTCTCCGTGTTTCCCAGAACGAAGCGAGGGGAAATAATTCTGACACTTGATTCCTCGATCTCCCTACGACGACGTCACACTAATGATGCAACCTATGGTGCGAGCTTTTGTGGCAACCGGGACATTCCACAAATTTGTGTATTTCGACTTCATTCAATGCGCTACTGGTTCCCATTCTCCAAGGTGAATGTACCACCGTTGATTCGGTTTTTCAAGGATGCAGTAATTGCGTTCGCCGGTCAATCTTCCAAAGCCTCGATGACCGTTTCGTAACCCATATAAATAGGGGTGCTTTGGCGTTGTTTTTTCTATCCCAGTGCCTTCGTTGGCTTATTTGCCCATTCCTTCTTATCATCTTCTTCTATCCTTGAACATCATGCTTGGGGCTTATAGCCTCAAGGCCGTTAGGCGGAGCTTCCTTAGATTGTGTTGTGGTCCTTTGTCGGGGATTCCCTTTATCGAGCACAACCATGATGTCATGTTGCTACTGTGGTCATTGACATGTTTGTCGTGGTTGTTGTTGTTGGCCCAAGATGGTGATGAACGGGGAATCGATTTCCCCCTTATGTATACAGCCGTTCGGACTATGCACTGCTGCTCACTCTTCTACTAGGGCCTGGCGTGGCACTTCATCCCTTGGGTTTTTTCTTTCCTAATGGATAAAATGGCACTACTGGCCGTCAAGGTTGGGGCCTGCCGAATCTTCAACCTTTAGCTTCGGCGGGTCATGTCTCTTTTCTTTGCCTCCTCTGCATCCCCTCCTTTTCCTCTTCTTCATCTTCTACGGCGGGAATCCCCTGGGCGATTGAGCTGGGAACCTAGAGGGGGCGTCGAAGGAATCGCCCTCGATGATGTGTTCTCGAGGGGGCGGTGCTCGATGATGCTGATACCGGAGATGGGTTTTCGTGGATGGACCGGGCTCTCGGGTTTCATCACATGTACATCCTTCAGTTCCTCCGTTTTAGGTGTAGAGAACCTCTGTAGTATTTTGTAATTGTATGTAAGAACCCCTCGAGGGTTGTCGTACATGGATTTTTATGAATATGAATATACTTCATTGACTTCTACTTTCGATTCTTGCCTCATAGTTTCATGCTCTCGTGCCTTTCGAGGCCTTTTGAATGTCTTCCTTTATTGTCGACCGCTGATATATAACTCGAACGCGAGCTTCTTTCCGATCCTCTACTGATTGACATGGCTTTCTTTCGAACCCTCTGCCGATTGACATGGCTCTTTTTCGAGCCCATCGTCGTACCTCGGACCAAGCCTGAATTGATCTAATAGGCTCGGGCTGTCAGGCCCTCCGAGTTGCATGGAGATAATACACCGAGTTTTGGAGATTTCGAGAATGTTATCCTGAATGAAGGTCAACTTTGGGTACTTGGGGGTCCCTTTTGATCTTGATGCAGATAGCTTTTTAAAGTGTATAGGATAGACTTCTGTTGAGGAGTTGCCTCGGGCCTTCGTGGAGCCTTAGTGATCGGAGCTTCACGTGCTTATTTCTCTTTTTAGAAAAGGAAACCATGAGACCAAGTACCGTCTTGAGTCGAATGATGACGTTGAAATCTTCCCGAAGCATGACTTCCTTTTGGCGGAGGTCCTCGAGGTCAGACACTGTCTCGAGACTGAAGACAATACAGTTGACTCCTTGAGGCCTGACCTCTCATTGATGGATTCCCCTGGGGTCGGGTATCACCCCATCGATCTGTATCAAGGTTGTTGGCTTCCCAGGGCTCACTCCAGGTAGGCGAGTCGTCGCTGCTTCTTGCATATATGTGGGTCAACTTCGGCAGCTTCTAAAAACCTCACTATTTTAGATAGCTGCCCTTCCGCTTTGGCATAGGGTTTTTCATTTCTCCAGGCGCAAAAGGCGTTGGCGTGCGTTCTTGCTCTGATCTATCAATTTTACCATAGTCATGGCGACTATTTCAGGGCCGGCCCGGCAGGGAGTGGGGAGTGCTGCTCCCGGCGCTCAGGATCCGCGCGAGTTCGCTCTGAAGACCGTGTCATTGATAAGAGAGGAAGATTTTGGGATGGTGAGGAGATACTGCGGATTGATCGAGGAGATTGCGCTGCAGGTGCTTTCCCCGAATGAGAGTATTACAGAATCCGCTGATGGATTCTTGAGCGTATACCTATATCCTTCTTCATTTGGCCCGTTTGATAGGGTTGTGCTTGATTTTTGCTTGAAGTATCGGGTTACTTTGGTGTAGATACATCTCGTTTTGGCGAGTGGTGCTGATGATGAGGTTCTTTGCGGAGAGGGTTGGGCTTGAATTCATGTTTAGCCACCTCGTCAGGCAATACCGGCCCTTTCATCACTGAAGTATGCTAACCCTGAGGTGTCATTCGTCCACGCCCTTTGTTGTCGATAATGAAGAAGATGGGGATCGAGAGTGGGCCAGTTGGTTCATCTGGGTCCGGACGGCCGACATTATCCCTCTGGAGCTTTTGCCATTTTTCGAGGGATGGAATTATGCACGTGAGCGGAGCGTCTGGTGCTTTTTCAAATTTTGCTTATAGCGAAAATCAATTGAGTAATCGTGTTTTTTCCCTTTTACCGCAACTTCATGGACACCGAGCGAAGTTCTTGATCTGCCCGGCTGGGTCCA
Organism: Nicotiana tabacum; assembly: GCF_000715075.1. NCBI lineage: Eukaryota > Viridiplantae > Streptophyta > Magnoliopsida > Solanales > Solanaceae > Nicotiana > Nicotiana tabacum. The sequence continues at coordinate 76,799,440 of NC_134085.1, forward strand.
AAGGCTAGTGACCCATTCGACTTGCGATGAGCATAGGTGGCGAGCTGTATTCCGCATCATATGGGGAACGAAATACCAAGGTATGCGCATATGCTGCCCTTGCCTTATCCTTCGTATATTTTAGGCAACATTTCTCCCTTTCTTTTGCATTGGCTTTTCCGTTTGCAGGTATCGGGCGGTTCTTTGGGATGAGGTAGTGCTCTTCCGAAGGGGGGAAAGAGGCGTCGGCCTCCGAGCTGAGGGACGATGGCGATAAATGGGATTGGTACCCACAGTGCGATGGAGCTTTCAGTGGTGCTAAATGAGCTCGTGCCTCCGAGGAGAGGGCATCGTCCGAGCCTGCTAATTCCGGAGTGTCAAATTCCCTAATGGCGATTCCTCTAAGTGAATATGCTTTGTCTGAGATTGTTTCTCCTAGGGCCGAAGAGGTAGGCTCAACAAGAGTGTTCTCCGACTTCGAGGAAGTCTGTCGGTTTCACTTCATGGTGAGCTTAGGCGCAACTTTCCTATATTCCACATACTCCTCTCTTTATTGAGTTTTTCTTTTGTAAGCCTATGATAGGCTTAGATCTGAGTTTTTCCGTCAAGGAGCTAGGATTCGGAAAATTCTGGATGAGGGCGAGTCCTTTAGGCTCCTTAGCGAGGAGAAGGAGGTTGAGTTGCTGCATCGGCGATATGAGGTGTACCGGAGCTCGAACTACGAGAGCTATCTGATGGAGCAGGTAACCTTTTGTAGCACGCGCTTCGCTCCTTTTAGACCTTAAGGTTAACCCTTTTTTTGTTGTATTAGATGCAGAAAAAGACGGAGGCCCTGGTCAGGTGCAAGCTCAAGCTTTAGAGGAGACAGGCGCTTTGGCCAAGATCCCTGCCTTCGAAGCCCAACTCCGCTTGGCCCGTGACAACGCAATAGTTCTAGCAGATATGATCGAGTAACTCGAGTCTGGTGTCTTGAAGATCAGGGCCGAGATAATCGATGCCCGGGCTGAAGCGACACTAAGCCGAACCAAGGCTGAACAGGAGATGGCGATTCGTATGAAGGATGTTGTTGATGCCCAGGCCGAGCTGAAGCGGGCCCTCGACCGGGAGAATAAGATCGAGGAATATGTTTGTTTGCAGATCCCGAAGAGAGCTACTCGAGGAGATCGATGCAAGGCCCTTTGTTCTCTCAGAGGAATTGGCTCAAGCAAGAGCTAACGAGCGTGACGGTCGGTCACTTCTTACTGGCGTCGCGAAGAGCGAATCCGGAAGGTTGTAGCCTTTTGGAGCAGAGTGTAGATTTCGCTGTTTTTGCGTTTTGTATTTGATACTTGTAGAGCATTTTTGTAGATAGAGAGGGCGCCTTTTTGCATATGTAAGATAAGAGGAAACTTGAAGCTTTATTTCTTTTGCATCCCTTTCTGTATTGCTTTTAACCAGGTGGGTTGGCTTCCGTGTTTGGTGGGAGCCCCGTAGATCCGGAACTAATCAGGCAGGCCTTGGGGCTTTTAAGTGCGACCTTTGACGTGAGCAGGCGTTGGGGCCTCTATGCTTTGCCTAGCTGTTTAGGCTCAGTCTCCGAGTCAGGCCTTGACTCGAGCTTGCTTGACCTTCAGTCTTCTATGCCCGTGTGGGCGGATGGTGATTGTTCTCATTTCTTGCCCTTGGGCATTCGTTGTTTCAACTATTTTGGGTCCATCCTCCGAGTCGCGTTGCGATTCAAGCTTTAATTGACCTTTAAGTTCTTTCCTGCCTTCATGGGCGGACAACGGTGGCCTTTATTTCTCGCCCTCAGGTGTTTGTTGTTTCAACTATTTCGGGTCCAGTCTCCGAGTCGAGTTGCGATTCGAGCTTTAATTAAAATTTAAAGTTCTTTTGATTTTCAGACCGGCGATAGTGCCTCTTACGCTGTTTTGGTCATTGAGACCTTTTAAGATGTGTCTTGAAGGATTGCATAGTTAATTATTTTGGATGCAGTCTCCGAATCGGGTTACGATTCGAGCTCATTTTAATCCTCAAGTTGTCAATTTTCAAGCTGGCGACAATGGCTCTTACACTATTTGTTCGTAGAGACCTTTTAGTGTGCGGCCCGGAGGCTCGTTTGGCTGGCGACAATGGCTCTTACGCTATTTTTCCCATGGGTTTTTTGTAAGCTTTGTTTTCCGCTTGTTAAGGTCTTTTGAAATAATTTTGTCTGACCCGTCGTCGGTTCCGGAAGAACCTCGATTTCAAGTCGTTATCGGCGATGTTTGAGCACCTCGGAAGGTTTTTAACTCGTAGATCAATGCCTTGTGATTTGGAGCTGATGTGGTCGAAGCTCGTTTTTGCCTATTGAGGGAAGCCTGTTTTAACTGGTTCTTTCCGAAGTATATTCGAAGTAGTGGCTTGTGATTTTGTTTAGCGACAGTCAGGAGTCCCCGAGTCGCACTATTTTGGTTGTATCAGCCGTTTTGACCGTAGTCATGTGCGTTTGGCTGGAGCCATTTTTGATCCTGAGTGATAGTTTAGGCGTCTTCATCGAGGGTATACCCTTTCGGGATTCTTACAAATGCTACGTATAGCCTAAACTTTGGGATTTTCATGCCTGTTGAGGTCTTACAGTTTGTCATGCCTGTTGAGGTCTTACAGTTTTTGTTGTAATGTAGAATAGATCTGGTTACACCGAGTCTGCTCGCTAGAGGTCTTACAGTTTCGGGTTTTCCAGTGCATGGAGATTAGTGATAGTCTCCGAGTCATCGAGTTTATTTCAGCTCGAAGGTCACTTTTTGTAAGCTCGGAGTTGCCTTGCAGGGGCTTTATGAGCCCGGAGTTCCAACCCTAGGGTCGTGTGGGTGCCAACTTGTTGACGTTAAGTCTCCGAGTATTTCGGGATGCATTGGGTTGAGGGGTCCCTGCCGGGAGTATACAGCGATTTCCTTGTTTGGAGAACAAGATGCTGAAAGATATTCTTTTATTGCTTGGCATAAACACATATCATTTCATTGTTGTGAGCTCGGCCCACGCGGGCGCGGCTCCTCGGACCATTTGGTTCGGTACATAATTCCCTATTGAAACTTAGTCTGCTATTTTTTGGTCCTTTCGAGGGGATGGTGCCCTTAAGAGAATATCATCGCTCGTCGTTTGATTGTAGAAGAAGGCCTGTGATCTTGTCGGATCCTCCTCTGGGGGTACGTTGCTCCGCTAATAATCTTGCTGGCGAGACCCTCTTTGGGGCGGAAGTTTGATTGAGGGGAAAGAGCGCGGCGGCCCCTGTTAAGGCCTTGGGATCCCCGGGTGAAGTTAGAATTTCCAAATGTCTCGGTCGATTGTCTGCATACAGGTTAGTGAAAAAATAATCAAAGGAGTGAAGCAGCTCTTCCTTACCGCGGGATGTGTAGGCGACGTTTCGAGATTTGGTATATTCCCTTTGACCCTTTCGAGGGTGGAGGTATTGACGCCGGCGATGCGTCATATGGCGAGGAATCTCCCCTCGTCGCGTATTGCTCCCTGTCAACTATTTTAATCCCGCTCCTTTCGTGGGATTTCATCCTTTTGGTGAAATGGGGTCGACGCTGTCTCCGGGCGGTGTGCCGGTGGACGTATGAATAAGACGTTCGTGCCTTGTGCCTTCTTTGATGGTACAGAGATCGGCGTCCCAACCCGAGCTTAGACGAGCTGTATCAAGAGAATGGTCTTTGTGGTGATCGTCATTTGGAATCCGTCAAGGATTCGAGATGCGAGTGCAATTTGGTTCGTTAGTCCGAACTGCCCCATTAACTTTGGTCCGACATCGTTGGTATGCTTGATCGAACCACCAGAATTTATGAACACATGTTTTATTTGAAGTAGATCAAATGAGGGAGAGGATTACCAATGCGCCAGTGTGAGGCCAAGGCGAAGTCTCAGTGCCTTTTTTTCTGAATGTAACGGCATCCTCCATGACATATCCCGCAGCAGTCTTTTCCTAGTAACGAGCGTTTTACTTTCCATTTTTATAAGTCCTTGGAGGGTGTTGCCGCTTCTCCGCTGTCGTGGAAATACGTCGTGGCTCATTTCCTTCGTTCTACCTGGTTGCCTTCCTCCCTTGGGGCTAAATTCAAGCTTGATCGCTCGACAGTGCTCGGCGGCGATTTTTATTCAGTAGCACGGCTATTCTTCTCCTGAGCTGGTGACCATTTCTGACCCCATGGCCGCGCACGCTCTGCAGTTCCCGTGCTAGGTTGCGGTTCCTTTGAAGGGGTTTTGGTCGAATAGGCCTGAGTCGTTCGGCGTACCTGGTTTCGCTTATGGTGATCACGATGTTTGGTATAGCAATGCTAAAATCGTACTCTGCCAGGCGGGATCCCCCTGTCAGCCATGCCTCGTCGGATCTGGTTCTACTGAAGATTCCTCAACGATGTTGCCCTCGAGTTATTTCCTGATCGTTGCGAGGTAGGTTGCATCTTGTGGCAATCCTCCTATCCGCGTGCATGGGTGGTACCTCCACCCGTTTGGCATTAGTCTCTTTGACAGGAGCCTGCTTGGGTACACCGAGCCCGAGAAGGCTTCCAAATGGTCGTCACGGCCCTAATTCGTGGCTGGTGCGGGGTACGGGCACCTAACCAGATCTTGGTTTGGTATTTGATCAAGTTTCATTTGAAATGCCCTGAAGTAGTCGGGCATGGTTCATTTAGGCTTCGGGCGATGGCCTGTGTTGCCCAGTCATCTGAAACCAGGGGCAATCTCGTTCATTCTATTAGGTAATGAGGCGCGACTTCCTGTGGCATTTCATTCTCTCTTATTCGGCCTCAGATGTGTCGGGCTCTCCCGTTGCTACTTCAATGGCATCGGCATGTGCCCCTACGGAGGAATCTGCTAGTACGGTAAGCGAGTTTATGAGGTTAGGCACTAGGCTATGGTGCCACATTATGGTTCATTTTGAGAGTGTTTTCCCGAACTTCTTCAACAAGACGGGCTCTAACTCAGCATCTTGAAGGTCACTGCCTTTTCCCGCGCGCGTGTAAGCGGTGGTGCGCTCATTGAGATCTGAGGTCCTGTCGTACTTAGGGAGTTCCGGTGTTCTGAATTTCCGTGAAACGGGTCCCGGGACCGCTTCCTCGGGGGACAACTATTGTATGAACTTCCACAAACTTGACTCGATCCTCTTGGAGAGATCCCCAAGAATCTTCGTTATGGAAGGGTCTGTTACCGATCCGTTGTTGCTCGATCTCTTCGGTATTCATTCGGCGTGGGGAGCTGTTTTCGGTGCTACTGTGCTGGGATTCTTCGGGTGGCTCTACAGCTGAGCGACAGCCAACTGCTGTGCCTGCAACATTTCAAAAATATCGTGAAGACTCACTTCCCGTGCTTCTCTAGCCAGGTTTTTTGGGCTTCATATCGGTCGATATGTTGTATGATCCCATCGGTGTGTGAGGCTTCGTCGACCTATTGCGCGCCTTGCAGACCCGCGTCCGCTGGAATCAACCCAAATGCGGTATCGGGATTCTACGGCATTGTGCCAACCACTAGAACGACCACACCGTTTCCGCCGTGATTTTTGAGGCTGTCGTTTTCGACTCTGTTTACTGAGCCAGACATTTTGACCTGAAATCAAAGGATCTTGGAAAAGAAAAAGTGTAAAAGATAACTTGCGTTTTTGTTATGGAACCAACAAGAAAATAATCACTATTATTTTTAGCCTCACGGTGGGCGCCAAACTGTTTACCGTGAAAATGGTAACAACAATTAAATTTGTAAATGGGATTCTAAAAATATGTGATCTATTTTTATGCTAGTTGTTAGAGCAGTTGATGCTTAAGAATATGAAGTTTAACGATGAAATGCAAGCTAAGGACGGGGCGATAACCAAACCTAAAGGCTTACAATTCGGGCATGTTTTACTGAGGGGATACGGGTTAAAATGGGGAGTTGAATGAACCGAGAGAACCTGCTGTCCAGGTACAAGATCGGTCGATGGGGGCCTCGGGGCCAATGTACAGATCGAACTCGAGGTATCGAGGACAGTCGGGAATGGGATAACAGTTAGATTATGATCAAACAAAGGTTCTATATGGCCAATACCAAGCGATAAAATGAAGAACAAGTAAGAAAGAGATAAATATTAAGGTGGCCTTAGGACAATGAGAACGGGCGAGTTTAAAAAGGAGAGAGAGAGAGAGAGAGATTGCATTTGTGGAGAAATGGAGCAACATCATCCCTTTACAAGGTAGTGCGAGTTCCCTTTATATAGGAGGGAAACTCGGCTATAGTACACATTAATTGTTAAGTACGGAGATGGGACAGCTAGACGTGACGCTTCGGCATAGGCTCTGGTTAGGCCGGCCCTGTCAGACTTAGCCGTGTGCCTTGGGAGCTTCCCACTCTGTCTTGGCTTCGATCTCCGTCTTCTTTGAGTCGGGTCTCGACGAGCCCCGAGGGAGGGGACTCAGTCATGGCTCCACGTCCTTGGGGTCTCGAGGCATCCCTTCGAAATAACTTGATAGCAAGAAAACAAGTCTTCTGATTTTTGCCGCATACAACATGGTACTCACAGCTAGCAGGCCACTTCATAGAAACTTTAGAGGAAATGGCCGATAAGTTTGTAACGGATCATGCCAGAGCCAAAAAGGCCGAAACAAGAATAAATGACATATTCGCCATAAAGCAGTCCTTGGGAGAAGGACTAAAGGACTTCCTTGCTGATTCAACTAGGTGTGGATGACCTTGTTGAACGTGTACGAGGGCATGGCAGTTGCGGTTTTCCATAATGGGTCGAGTAGACATGGTTCAAGAGCAACTAGAAAACTGTTGAGCCGGTAAAATATCCTCCAACCTCTTGGGACGAGATCCACAATGCTTACTGTGTTGAAGTCCGAGGAGATGAGGACGACCTCAACGGACCAACCCATTAGTTCATCCGTCACAAGCCGAAAAAAGAATAAAGAGACAACATCAGGAGGGATCACCCGGTCTCACGACCCAACACGGAACAACACTAGCCATACGTTAGGGCCCTCGCCCCACCTTCCATCCGTTGTGAAAAAGGCCCATCTAGGTCAAATACGAGGACTCACCGGAACGAGAGAGGTAATTCCCCCTTATTATTTGCTCACAATTTTTGTTTATCACCTATAGAAATAGTCTATGCTCTGGAGAAACTCGGAACGAAGGTAAAGTGGCCACCAAAGATGAGGTCCAATCCAAGCACCAAAATATTTGATGCCCTCTGTGAGTTCCACCAAGAACGTGGGCACAAAACAGAAGTTTTTATATCCCTCAGGCATGAAGTTGTAATCATGTTGCGGTAGGGACACCTAAAAGAGCTGCTAAGCGACAAGGGGAGGAATAACTTTGCTAGAGGACGTGAACACCAAGGTCTACCGAAGCCGCCATCACCAGCTCGTACTATCAACATGATCATCGGCGGTAGCGATGACGCCTCCATCAACGACATTAAATTCACCACCACTCACAAGCGCAAGCGATCTATCACCTGCGAACGATATGACAAACTCGAAGAAAGTATCATCTTCGACGAGTCAGATGCCAACGGTTTGATTTTCCCTCGCAATAATGGCCTCATCATTACTTGCATATTTTAGATAGTGATGTATCATGGTGGACGATGGAAGTGGGGCATGCATTATCCATCCTCGAGACTTACCCAAATGAGGATAGAGGACAAGATAGTGTCGCACAACATCATGCTAATTGGTTTAAATAATGCAGTTGAGCAGAAATAGGGAGAAATTACACTCTTCATCCGGGACGGCATCATAATAATGGAGATGACATTCCACATCGTAGACCAGGGCACCATGTACAATGCTATAGTTGGATGACCATGAATACATCCCATGAGAGCCATCCCTTCCAGCCTATACCAAGCAATCAAATTCCCAATACACTGGGGGATATTCAGCATACGCGGGGAACAACTTACATCCTGGGAGTGCTACCGCATTGCCTTAGATGGCACAACAACCCAATTGAAAAAAGTAAGGAAAAAGAGGCATACAATTAATAGGGTCGAAGTTAACACAAGAAGAGACCAAGGACATCATCATGGATCCCGAAATGGTCGAGGCCGCAGACTCGACCATAAAGGACCTCGACCCCATTCAATTAGACCCTAATGACCATAGCATAAAGGCCTACATCAGCTGCAAACTCCAAGAACCAGACAAATTCAATTAATTCTTAATAACTAATTCAAATTTGTTTGCCTTCAGTTAGGCAGATATGTCGGGCATCCCCAGGAAGATCGTCGTGTACAAACTAAACAACGACCCATTCTACCCCTTAGTAAGACTGGTCAGCCATAAATTTAAACCTGCCATCAATGATGTTGTCTGCGAAGAGGTAGAGAAACTATTGAAAAATGGCTCCATCAGGGAGTCGAAGTACCCCAAATAAATCGCCAACGTAGTGACAGTCAAAAAGAATAATAGGAAACGACGGATGTGCATGGATTTCATGGACTTGAACAAAGCATGTCCGAAGGATTCGTTCCCATTACCACACATCGACCAATTCATCAACACAATGGCTTGGCATGAGTTATTGAGTTTCTTGGACGAGTACTCAGTCTATAACCAGATACTTATGGAAAGAGAGGACCAGGAGAAAACCACACTCATCACCCACCAAGTAACATATTATTAAAGGGTCATGCAATTCGGGCTGAAGAATGCGGGGGCTACATATCAAAGGTTGGTCACGAGGATATTCAAAGATCAGCTCGACAAGACCATGGAAGTATATATCGATGACATACTGGTCAAGTCCGTAAAGATAGAGGATCATATCCACCATTTGAAGGAAGCTTTCGACATAGTGAGGCGGAACAAAATGAAACTAAATCGGGAGAAATATGAGTTTGGCGTAGCCTCTAGGATGTTCTTGGGGTTTTTTGTATCACAATAGGGGATCGAGGTCAACCCGAACAAAATCAAAGCTATCGAAGGGATACCAAAGCTACTGACTACCAATAAGCAAGTCCAAAGTTTGACTGGTCGAATTGTCGCCTTAATGAGGTTCATCTCGCGGTCGTCTGACATATGTCACAAAGTTTTTGGTGTATTCAAAAAGGATAACTGCCTTGAGTGGACACCCGAGTACGCACAAGCTCTACGAGAACTGATGGCATATCTGTCATCACCACCCCTACTCACAAAGCCCGAACCGGGGATCCTCTGCTCATCTGCCCGTTCGTCTCCGAAGTAGCAGTAAGTGCAGTCCTGATTTGAGAAAGCAAAGGTACACAATCTCCTATCTATCACATTAGAAAAACACTTGTCAATACCAAGACGAGGTAACCGCACCTTGAGAAGCTGGCATTGGCACAAGTCATTGCTTCCCAAAAGCTTAGACCCTATTTTCAGTGCCACCCTATCTAGGTCATTACCACCTTCCCCCTAATAGGCATTTTGCATAAACCCGAGCTATCGGAGAGGCTGGCCAAGTGGGCCTTCGAGCTAAGTGAGCACGATATCACATATCAGTCGTGAACAACAATAAAGTCGCAAATGCTCGCCGACTTTGTCGCAGGCTTCAGTACGAAGATAATGCCCGAAGTCGAGAAGGAAGCTGTCTAAGTTTCTCTCCAAATACAGGACCTCTTGGTCCTATATACCAACGACATATCCAACGCTTCCGGATCCGGACTAGGACTCGTGCTCGAGATCCATATAGGCGAAGTAATCCACCAGTCCATAAGATGCCCAGATATGACTAAGAAAAATGTCGCGCATGAGGTTGTAATTGCAGGATTGAGGCTAGCACTCAAGTACGGGGCGAAGTGGTTGAAACTCCGCTGTGACCCCAAGCTCGTAGTCAACCAAATTACCGGGACTTTCCAAATCAAATAACAAAGGTTGCAAAAATATCAGACAGATATCATTAAGCTACTGCCGGAATTCGATGAATGCCAGCTTAACTAGATCCCGTGTGCGCAGAATACTAAAATGGACGTCCTCACCAAATTGGTGGTAGCTACCAAAAGCATCACGACCAGGGATAAAAGTGTAGTCCACCTCCTCAACTCATCACTAGACCAAATCGAGGTAAGATTTGTAAGCATAACTTGGGATTGGCGCAATTGTATTATCGCCTATTTGCAGGATGTCACACTTCCAAAAGACAAAAAGGAAGCCAAGCAACTAAGAATGCAAGCAACCAAATATATTCTCCTCTATAGCGATATGTACAAGAGGATTTACAGCGAAACTTTGGCGAAATGCTTGGGTCCAAATCAAACCCAGCGCATCCTTGAAGAAATCCATGAAGGCCATTGTGGTGCTCACTCTAGCAATCGAGCACTCATAAGATGCCTCATATGGGCAGGATACTATTAGCCTACCATGAAAAAGGACGCCTCAGAATTTGCAAAGAAATACGAATAATGCCAGAAGTATGCTCCAATGATTCACCAAGCAGGCGAACGTCTCCACTCAATCACCTTTTCGTGGTCGTTCATCAAGTGGGGAATAGACATCGTGGGCCCCATCCCAGAAGGGCGAGGTAATGTATGATTCCTTTTGGTTTTATCTGATTATTTCTCTAAATGGGTGGAAGCAGGAGCATTTGCCCAAATACGCGAACAAGATGTAATCACCTTTATATGGAGAAACATCATCTGTCGATTCGGCCTACCTAAGGAAATCGGCTACGACAACGGGCCCCAGTTCACTAGAAAGAAAATCGTCGAATTCTTCGAAATGTGGCATATCAGGAGGATACTTTCGACCCCGTATCGCCCCAGCGGGTAACGAACAAGCAAAGTCCTCCAACAAGTCCATATTAAACATCATGAAGAAAAACTCAAAGAAGCTAAAGGACTGTGGTCGGAGATACTATCGGAAGTATTGTGGGCGTATAGAACTACTCCGAAGACGAGCACAGAAGAGATGCCCTACTCTTTAGTCTATGGTACTGAAGCAGTTATACCAGTTGAAGTCGGAGAACTCAACCTAAGGTACTCCCACCAAAGCAGTACTAGTAATGATGAGAGTATAAGGCAGTAACTCAATAAAATCGATGAATGAAGAGATATGGTTTACATAAGGATGGTGTCACGACCCAAAAATCCCTCTGAAGGAGTCGTGATGGCACCTAGTCTCTAAACTAGGTAAGTCTAACATAAACTGAAATAACATTGATATTTACTAACTTTAAATTAAATTATTCAGAACAAATTATAATTCCCAAAATTGGTGGTACAAGTCACAAGCCTTTCTAAGAGTAGTTATACAAAATAAATACATCACTGCTCCAAAACAAAAGGAACAAATGAAAATAAGTACAAATGAAGGTGACTCCGAGGCCTGCGAACGCTGTAGTAGGTTTACCTTGAGTCTCCACCGCAACGACCCGCACAACTAATACCGATCAAATACCTGGATCTGTATACCAAAAATGTACAGAAGTGTAGTATGAGCACACCATAGCGGTGCCCAGTAAGTATCAAGACTAACCTCGGTGGGGTATTGACGAGGAACAGTCAAGACACCTACAGGTCAAATGATACGAACAGGATATGATAATATAATATCAAGATAAAGATAACGAGGTAATATCAACAGCGGAAAGAATTCAAAATACAAACAGTAGGAACAATAAAGGGAGAGCATGGATAGTAACGAACGATAACCAAGTAAATCAGATAACCAAGTTAAACAATACTAACATAATAGGAACAGAGACAAGTAAGAATATATTCAATTAAAGAAGTCAATGCCTACTCAATCAATCACATCATGTCTAATACACAATCCCGACCATCTAAATTCTCGGTTTCTCATATCATAATCTCAACTTTCGAGCCTTCAGCACAAATGGCACCTTGTGCCCCCATCTTTTACATCTCACTTTTAACAACGAAATTCACATGCTATACAATACATAATGTCCGTGCAATGAACTCAATATATCCAAGAAGTCATCTTTACCTAATATAAGTGAAATTACAATTTCTAAACTAATTAGGAAAGTCAGCGAGAAAAGATGAAGTTATTTCTTTTGAAAATAATTTGAGTAAAGAAAGTACCCCTTTTAATTTAAAATACAACATCGAATGGATTATTACCTTTAACATGAAAGTTAATAACTTAAAACATAGTAGAAATTCCTTTTTTAGGTAAAATACAACCTCAGACGGTTTAAGGGAATATCATTGAGAAATTAATTAAATTAACGATGTAACAATTATTGATGTTTGAAGTATTGGAATGTGTGTGTGTGTATATATATATATATACGGCGAGGTATTGAAAACACTATAGGTTCTACCACAAAGGATCACAGCGATAAAGGAATGCAAACAATTTAAACACTTGGATTGATAACAACAAATAAACACGGCAACATAAAGTGCACGGCATCACCCTTATTGCTTTTACTCTCGTTCTCACCATAAGAATCAACATTCACTTTTAGTTTTTCTTATTGCGGCGTGCAAACCGATCCCAATCATATCATACTGTTGCGGCGTGCAACCCGATCCAAATCATATAATATTGTTGTGGCGTGTAACCCGATCCATATAATATTGTTGCGGCGTGCAACCCGATCCCAATATACTAATCAACACCGATCACAAAGAATTCCGACAAGGGAACAATAATATAACAACAATATCCCGGCCAGTGAAATAATATCATAAGCAATAACATCCCGGCAGGGGAAACAACAAGTACATGATAAGGGTCACGGAAATACCAAGAAACATGATAACCTCAACAAAAGAACAAGACATAATAAGCACGTGATAACTACACCGGTAACCACAACAATTGGACGTGTAACCTATTTGCATGAAGGTATAGAGGAACTCACAATCAAGAAGTATCAAAACAATAAGGAAGGCAATCACTTCAATTAAGGAAATTAAGGGTCAATGTAACACGTACGAACTAGAGGAGAGCTAACAACGTCATATGGAGCATATAGAGGCAATTTAATCAATTAGGAAACCCAATCATAATGGAATACTTTCCACATAAGGACCTAAGAACCTAGAGGCAAATTTTCCACAAATAAGTCCGAGCACACACTCGTCACCTCGCATGCATGGACTACAATTAGCATAGAAGACTCAAATTCTAAGGGGAAGTCCCCCACACAAGGTTAGGCAAGATACTTACCTCAATCCTGCCAATTCAATACTCAATTTAGCTTTTTCTTTACCAACTCATCAATGCTCGGCTCAATCTAGCCAAAAACGACTTGAATACATCTAACAATGCAAGATAAAATAATTCCAATTAACAAAACTATGATTCTTATACAATTTGTAAAAAGTCAACAAAATTCAACTGCCCGGGCCCGCACCTCGGAACCTGACAAATTTACAAAAATCGAATACCCATTCCGATACGAGTTCACCCATACAGAAATTATCCAATTCCGATACCATTTGGTCCTTCAAATCATCATTTTACATTTTTGAAATATTTTATAATTTTTCCCAAATTTCATCCCAAATCACGAATCAAATGATGAATTCAATGATAGATTCATGTATTCTAGCCAAATCCGAGTTAGAATCACTTACCCCGATGAATTTCTTGAAAAACCTTCAAAGAATTGCCAAAATCTGAGCTATCTAGGTCAAAATATGAAATAAAACCCTAAATCTCGTATTTATAGTGCACCTCCTAGATTTCCATCACTGTTGACCGCAAAAAACCCACCGCTGACCGCGGTAAATCCACCGCTACCGCCGAGAATGTTGACTATAGTGACATACTTTAGAATTTTGCCAATAACTTTCTCTACAAATGTCCAAATTGTGATTTCTTTACCATTATGGAAACTAGACACGAAGGTCTACAACTTTTCTTTTTGAATCATCTCAAAATTCCTTGAAGATCAAAAGATATATGCTTCCGAAATTGGACCAACGAACCTGGAGAACATCTTGATGTGTGGCCGCACACAAAATTATGCAGTGTACACTGAGGTCCGCAAAATTTTAGTGCGGTCCGCACTCTCCTCTGTGGTTCGCATATATTTGGTGCGGTCCACACTCCCAAAAGTGCCAGAACCATCTCAGAGTAGCGAAATGCCCGGACTCGCTCAAAATTCACCACGAAACACACCTGAGGCTCCCTGAACCTCAACCAAATGTACCAACACATCCCATAACATCGTACGAACCTAGACCCACTTTAAAATCACTTCAAACATCGCTAAAACCACAAATCACATGCCCAAACGCATGAAAATCACTATGAACTTCAAGAACCTCTAGAATTGCAATCAAGCGTCCGAACCATATCAAATCAACTCTAAACGACATTAAATTTTGCAGGCAAGTCCCAAATGACATAACGGAGCTGTTCCAACTTTCGGAATTGCATTTCGATCTCGATAACATAAAAGTCAACTATGGGTCAAACCTCTCTATTTTCTAAACTTCAACTTTTCCAACTTTCACCAAAATGCCTCAAATTACCCTACGGGCCTCCAAACCCAAATTTGAACATACGCCCAAGTCCAAAATCACCATATGAAGCTACTGACATCATCCAAAACTCATTCCGGAGCCGTTTACTCAAAAGTCAAATTTCGGTCAAATTCTCTCCGCTTAAGCTTCCAGGACTATATTCCTTCTTTCCAATTCGACTCTGATTCATCTGAAAACTGAATCCAACCCTGCACACAAGTCGATATATATAATGTGAAGTTGCTCTTGATCTCAAACTGCCGAACCGGATGCAATTGTTCAAAATGACCAGTCGGGTCATTACATCATCCTCCACTTAAACATACGTTCATCCTCGAACGTGCCTGGAGTCGTTCCAAATCCATCGAACCACTGCATGAGCTCCTCATTCATACACCCGGGGGTGATTCCCCATCACCGAACGCATGTAGAACTAATAATTCCACTTAACTGAAGGTCTCATCTCCTCCTTAGTCCATAACCTTAGAACAGAACTCAAACCTCAACATCTGAAATTCATCATAGGACCTGAATTCTACATTATCACACTGAATACACCCGAACAAGCTGAATCGAGCCAAAAATTCCAACCTAGAATACAATCACATGCTGATCCACGCAGCTCAAATACTCGAAGAAATAACCTCTCACCACCATAGCCGCTCAAATAACACTCTGGATGCCGGCAATATACTTCACATTGAATACAACCTTGTTCCAGACTTCCACAACACTGTCTATGTTAAAGAAACATGAGGAAACTCATAGCCGCTCATGAAGTCAACAAGTCAAAAAACTCTCTCGCCCGCCAATGGCCATTAACCAACTCTTAGCAGGAACAACCACATACTTCCAAACACTCCTCACCCCCAATTCCATAGTATAAACCTCAGGTCTAAAAACCTCATCTCAGCCAATACAAGCAACCCAACTAACAGTCATCATGGAACCACACGGATTGTCACACTACACAGTTGGTACACCAACCCAGCAATGGCTCAATTATGCAACAAAAATAAAGGAAAGCAAAGTAGAAGAATTTTCTAACAAGTACAACGTGTAACAACAAAAGTATAATAATTTTTTTTCATCAGCTCGTCCCGCAGAGGGAAAACATGAGACCAGATAAACACAAGGAAAGGGTATCCTACATAACATCCGATGCGGTGTGCAGCCCGCTCCCAAATACTCATCAAGCTAGTATACCACATAATATCTGATGTGGCGTGCAGCCCGCTCCCAAATACTCATCGAGTCAAAATGCTCGGGCTCACTGATCATATGAATACTGATATCAAGTACAACAAAGTGCACAAATATAACTGTGGGAAAAAGTGAATAGAAGTAATAAGACATAAAAAACAAGTACAGTTGAGGTGCAATGAGCAAATTAACATCACGAGGGCTATCTCACTCGCATCGCCATAAGGCCTGACCAAAATTATGCACGCTTGGGGAATAATCACACAGTCTCACTGCCTAACACAGTATAAAAGAGTAGCACATAACATAGGCTATAGGCACCAATAATGTCCATTCTACCTGATAACATAACCAAAATGACAATCTCACAGGAGCACACAAGCTTAACCTGGTACAAGATACATATTCTCATTGAGCTTTCACATTGCCCCCAACCCAAATCCTGAGTATTTTCCAAATAGGTAAATATCCTTTCCAAAAAAATCCATAGTGACCTATCAATAATGCATGCTATTAATTATCACTTTCTCAACATTTCTTTAAAATCCGCAAACAGGAAATAGTCCATATATGAGTTCATCTAGACCCAAACCTTAGGAATACCAAAATTTACATACCTGACTCAACTACGTAAATCAAATGGATAATCTCACTCATATCCTATCATTCTGCTGAGGCACCCATATAGGACTTCTGTCCGCGTAACAAAACATGAACATCGAAAGCCTCAAAACCTAGTAATCATCATGCTACTAGCCATGCACCCGCAAACCAAATCTCAAGGTCCTTTCCAAAAATGCACATTCTCCACATATGATAGCCAACAAGGTCAACTCTCTATTAATTTCTGATACCTATTCAGGGAAAAGCTACAATGTACCACATATTCCCTATGCCCATAGCAGCCAGCACAACTCAAGCCGTTGCCCAAACCATCGAGAACTCCCCGAGATCCACCCCCACGTAACTAAGCCATTAGGACCGTATCTCCCCAAATCAACCGAGTCACACAAACCTTCCAATACCAGAGTGTGTTGAAAGTATTTTCTATCAATAAATACTTATTTTTATCCATTTTTAAGCTTTGAAATTAATAACCTAACAATAGTATTATGTAATTACAAATATACTACTATTAAAATATTTTCAAAATACACCATAGAGGCTTTATAATTAATTTACGAATTACTTCTTAAATTTTTAATTAGATTACTATGTTGGTAATTTAAAAGTAGTGTTGTAACTTAGAAAAAAAAGCATTTTATAAATAATCAATTATAATGATTACTAGTATATTTGATTATTATAATTTCTGCTACATTTTATTGGAAATTTATTAAGTTTAATTAAATTGATTTTAAAGGGGTTAAAAGATAAAAAAGCTACAATTATAAATCTCTAATTAAACACAAGATGGCTATCTTTTAAATTTATTTTGGCCCAAATGGCAAGCCCAATCCGGAAAAACGCCCAGTCCAAAAGACCCTCTAATCCATTATGACGATCCTGCGTCCCTTTTCCTAAACCAATCAGCGCTTGCCACGTCACCCTCCCTTAACACTCACAAAACAAACACGCATGCATCTGAACCGTCGGTCAATCTGATCAATAGCTCACATTTAATCTCCAATTTTCCTTTGATTTTTAAACACACGCCCCATAGATCTCATCTCTACCGTCCAAATCTCGTGATCTAATGGCCAACAAAATTTCTTTTAAAAAAACCTTAAATGCCCGTAATTTCAGGGCCGCTGATCACTAGATCCAACGTCCGAGATCATATCTTTAACCTTAGAGATAACCCCTAATACCCCAAAACCTTAAAATCATTTCCTCTCGCACAACTGCCTCTATTTCCTCGTCCTCTCTCTTTTCTCTCAACCTCACAAGCCACATCAATCACCAAACCTTGCACAAATTCATGCAAAGTCACGAATTCACCAGAGATTCATCTCCTTTTCCTTCCCTAGCCATGATTCTCGCTGAAATTTTCCTCTCTCGTCATCAGAAGTTTAAATCCCCCAAATCCAAACCCTAACCCCAATGATATAGAAGGAGATTAGATATGAAGACTACTTATGCAAATATTAATGGGCATGGTTGTTCTTTGATGTAG
Organism: Nicotiana tabacum; assembly: GCF_000715075.1. Taxonomy (NCBI): domain Eukaryota; kingdom Viridiplantae; phylum Streptophyta; class Magnoliopsida; order Solanales; family Solanaceae; genus Nicotiana; species Nicotiana tabacum. The sequence continues at coordinate 76,817,139 of NC_134085.1, forward strand.
TGGTGGAATGGGAACTAGTGGAGGATACTGAGCAACAAGTGACTGTGAAAGTATTTCACCATGACTTTGGGCAGCACATGATGATTATATTTGTTTATGTTAAATGTTCAGCATTAGAGAGGTTGGAATTGTGGGATCATTTTTATTATTTACCAAGTGATATGGAGTTGCCATGGTTGGTAGGAGGGGATTTCAATGTAGTATTAAATAGAGATGAGAAGATTGGGAGATTACCATTAAATCCTCCTGAGTATGAGGACATTGCCTTTTGTATCAATTCATGTAGATTGTTTGATCAAGGTTACAAAGGGAGCCCTTTTATATGGTGGAATGGTAGACCTAATACAGAATGTATATTCAAGTGGTTGGATAGAATTTTGGTGAATTTGCCTATTCAAAACATGTTGCCAACCATTAAAGTGGAGCACCTTATTAGAATTGGATCAGATCATGCAACTTTTCTCATGACATATGGGGAGCAGACAACCAACTTTGTCAAGCCATTTAGGTTCTTGAATTTTTGGACCAAGCATGCTACCTTCATGGATGTGGTGAAGCAGAATTGGGAAGCTGACTTTGTTGGAGTTCCATTCTTAATGTTCAAGTACAAGCTTAAGAAAGTTAAGGCAACTCTATCTAAATGGAGTAGGATACTTTTGGTGACATCTTCAAGCAGTTGGCTATTCTGGAAGACATTATTAGAATAAAGGAGATGCTGTTTGAGGGAGAGCCTACTATAGAGAATAGGATTGTTCTTCAGAAAGCTCAATCTTAATTAAAGAAGTATTTGAGCATAGAAAAGCAATATTTGAAGCAAACAGCTACAATGACATGGTTTGCTGAGGGAGATAGGAACACGAGCTTCTTCCACAATCATGTCAATGTCAAGAGAAAGAAATTGCAATTGAAAAGTATTCAAACTTGTAATGGGATATGGATTGAAGAACAAGAGGAATTGGCTAGTGCTGCAGTAGATTTCTATCAAAGGCAGTTCACTAATGAAGGGGACTCTACTGATTTTTCATTACTTGATAATGTACTTACTATGGTTACTTTGGAGCAGAATCTGGAGCTTAGTAGATTCCCAACTCTTGAAGAAGTTAAAGTTGTTGTTTTTGAGCTTAGTGTGGAGAGTTCCAGTGGTCCTGATGGATTTGCTGGGCTATTTTATCAAACATGCTGGGAAGTAATTGGTTGTGACATTCATAATATGGTTCTTAACTTTTATGGAGGAGCTGCATTGCCTAAGTCTATCACACATACTAACCTAGTCTTGCTACCAAAGAAGACTAGAGTGGAGACCTTTTTTGACTTAAGGCCTATTATTTTGAGCAACTTCATTAATTAGGTCTTCTCTAGGGTGTTACATGATAGATTGAAGAGATTTTTGCCATCACTAATATCTCCAAACCAGTCTGGATTTGTGAAAGGGGGGACCATATTTGAGAATATTTTGCTTACACGAGAGATTGTTACCGACATAAGATTGAGAGGCAAACCTGAATATGTTTTCATTAAGCTAGATATGGCAAAGGCTTATGACAGGGTTTCATGAAAATACTTGTTACATGTGCTAAGGAGAATGGGATTTTCAAAACATTTCATCACTATGATATGGAATTTGGTGTCAAACAATTAGTATTCAGTATTGATTATGGGCAATCCTCAGGGTTTTTCAAGTCTACAAGGGGAGTGAAGCAAGGAGATCCTCTATCTCCAGCTTTGATCATACTGCCAGCTGAGGTACTTTCCAGGCCACTGAATAAGCTCTTTGAAGACAAGTCATTTGTGGAATTTGGAATGCCTAAGTGGTTTGATCCTTTAAATCACAGGGTATATGCTAGTGATACCATAATATTTGCATCTCCTCATCCTCCCTCTTTGAGCAAGATTATGGTAGTGTTGGGAAGCTATGAGAGGATATCAGGCCAGATGATCAACAAACCTAAGAGTTCCTATTACATGCATTCGAAGGTTTCTAATGGATTGTTTTAGGCAGTTGGAGCTATTACTGGATTTGCAACAGATAAATTCCCCTTTCACATACCTAGGTTGTCCTATTTTCTACACTAGAAGGACGAAGGAGTATTATGAGGATCTTATCAAGAAGGTGAAGGCTAAACTACACTCGTGGAAAGGGAAGTTACTGTCATTTGGTGGAAAAACAACACTCATCACTAGTGTGTTGCAAAGTATGCCAGTTCATATGTTATCAGTCCTTGATCCACCAAACAACATCCTGGAGCATCTACATAAGATTTTTCTAGGTTCTTTTGGAACACAAAGGAAGAAGGGAGGAGCAGACATTAGATCTCTTGGCAGAATCTTTGCCTTCCCAAATAAGAAGGGGGTCTAGGTTTTAGGTCCTTACATGATGTCTCAAGGGCATTGTTTGCTAAGCTATGGTGGAGGTTTAGTACTACAAAATCTTTGTGGTCTAACTTCATGTGGAACAAGTATTGCAATAAGGAATTACCAACAGTGGTGCAGTTTAGGGAAGGATCTCATGTTTGGAGACTAATGTTGAATGCTAGGGAAGAAGTGGAACATGAGATCTTATGAGAATTGAAAAATGGAACAACTAATATATGGCATGAAAACTGGACTGGATTGGAAGCAGTATACCATGTACTGCCTGAAGACTTTCCATCAATAAAGATCTTCAGGAAATGGTAGAATTGAGGCAAGGGGAAGCATGGGATGATCAGTTGCTAGACCAAACTTTCAATGAAGAAATTTCTAAACATATTAGGTCCAATGTGCATTATTAAGGTATTGAGGAATATTGGGATAGACCACACTGGATGCCAACTCCCTCAGGCAAGTTCAATGTTAGCAGTGCTTGGAAAATATTAAGGCATAGGTCTGATCCTAATCAGGAGTTCAAGTTAATGTGGATAAAAGGTTTGCCATTCAAGATATTATTTTTCTTGTGGAGATTGTAGAGGCAAAAAATAGTCACTGATGATATGTGGAGGAGGCAAGGGCAAATGGTGATGTCTAGGTGTTGGTGTTGCCAATAGCATAACGAGGAGTCTATAGAGCACATATTTGTCACAAGTCCTACTACTTCTAAGGTGTTGAACTTGTTCATGGGAGCTGTTGGAATTACTGTGCCCTTGATTCAATTGAAACAATTTATAAGGCATTGGTGGTATGCTCAATGTTGTCTAAAGTTAAAGCCATTGTTTCAAGTAGTACCAGCTATCATCACTTGGGAGGTTTGGAAGAGAAGATATGCAGGAAAACATGGAGGTTCAGTGTCTGCAAATAGGGTGATTCATGAAGTCAATAGGACATTGCATCAATTGGCAAGGGTGAGGTATGTCTGGATGTCTAATATTTCATTGTTATGGCCAGACATGATTCAGTTTTTTGAATGCTATAAACCTATATTGATCACTAGAAGAGTAACATGGCAGCTTCCTTTTCATGGTTGGTACAATTGCAATACTGATGGAGAATCAAAAGGCAATCCTAGTCCTAGTTCTTTAGGCTCTGTGTGATAAATGATGAAGGTGATGTGGTGTAAGCTAGGGTAGTAGACATGGTGGTGAAAACAAATGTGGTAGCTAAAGCTAAGGCTATCTTTCAAGGGTAGGAGTATTGTGTGGAGCATGAACTTCACCCTCTCATCTTGGAGACTGACTCATTGGTGATAAAGAAGGTAATAGAAGGGGAATGGGATCCTCCTTGGGTAATTGCACCAGAAGTGAAGAGAATTAAGGAGATGAAGGACAACTTCAATCTGATTTTTCAACGTGTGTTCAGAGAAGGCAACTTAGTGGCAGATTTTATAGCTAACATTATTTTTCTTTTACAGGTACATCTGAGTTTCATTCATTCTCTAAACTGCCTAGTGCAGGGAGGAAGTTGATCAATTTATACAAGTCACAAACACCTAATCTTAGGGTTAGGATAGCCAAGAGAAAAGCACTTGATTAATGGAATCAAAAGGTTTGATAATGTGTAGACCTGCTTGTTTCACATTTGTGTTCATCTTCTATATGCTATTAGGGTATTTTTTTTCAGTGGTATTAGAATGTTTACATGCTCATTCTAGAGGTGCTCTAATAGTGTGTAGAGGCCCTAGCCTAAGTAGGTAAGGACAACACATTTCATGTTACAACTGGATTGTACAAATGTTAATTAAGAAGGTAAAAACATAGGTTGGATTTATTTCTATTGTCTTCATGGTAACTATAGCTGGTTGCAAGTGTTATTAAATATCAAAAGATGGGATCCAATGCCCTATTTGAGTTTTTTATATGCAGGTGTGTATGAGTGTGCTGCTAGGATATTATCCAGTGGTATTGGTGTGAGATCATGCCTAACCTGGAAATGTATTGGTAGTGCACACAGCATACACAAACTTCATGTTTTGGCCTACTGATTCCATGAGATTCTAGTGGAGTTTTAGTTCAACTCCACATGATTGGTATATGATGTTCAAAGTACATAAAGGTTTTCTAAAGGGTGTAGGGATTCAGAACACTAGGTATAGTAAGGCTACAACATCATTCAGTGGTATTGACATTTCATGTCCAACCTGGAGGTGTTTTAGCAATACTAACATTGGTCTATTAATGCATGACACTACACCCCTCATTGTCTTTGGCAGGATTTTATTATCGTATACAGGCTCATTGTTGATTATGTTATTCACACTACATTCAAAGGGAGCAGCAGTGATTCCTAATCTGATCACTTACATGGAGGTTTGGTCATTTCAACTTGGGGATTTTTTTGGGAGGTTCACATTTGCCTTGTCCTATTGAACACAAAACTTGGCGCCTGTTGAGAGCTTTGGAGGTGCTACATTTAGGGTTTGCACTTGGCTAGTGGACACACACTTCTCCTCATATTTGGAATTGGCTTTGACAGCTCTTGTAATAATAGCATTTTATGTTCCATTAGCATTAGAGTTATCTTAGCATGTTTGAGGTTTCTTTGGCCAAATTGTAAACATCGGATCTTTATTTTTGATTATTTATATATTAGCCACTAGGCAGCCTGCCTAATGGTATATTTGCTTGAGAAAAAACCCCCAATGATGAAACCTCATATCACCATCGATCATTCAAATTCATGGCATGCATGGTCTTTTGTTTTGCTCCTGTACTTCAAATCTTGTTATTCTTTCCATTTTCACCATTTGATTTCAAAAGCCCTAATCAAAGATGTCAGACCAAAAGGGTGAAACTTCTACTCACCAGATTTCTTCCTTCGTCTTTTCAAATCAAAGCAAGCCTGAGATGCTAGCTGGCTTCATCATTTATATTCGACACCCAGAGGTCAATTGCAATGACCTCTGGGTATTAGGATTCTGACCGATGGTCTCTTACGCTTTGATCACTTACGCTTCAATAGTCGGTCTCTCACTTTTCTCTTCTTAGGTAAAATTCTTAATTATTTCCCCTCTGTCTCTCAAATTGTTTCACTCGATCTTGCTTGCATCACTTGACAATCATCACTCTCCACCACTGAGTTTGAATCTGTGAAACCCTAAGGCTTTAATGCCCACTATATAAAGGGTATTCAATGCTCTCACCAACCAGACCTAACAGACCAATAAGAACTAAAAACCCTAATACGAGTATCAAAAACTATTGAGATTTCAAAAACATAGGCACACACTCTCTCTCACTCTGATTAACTATCGTTTCACATTGTTTCTGAGTTCCTTCACTGCTCAAGATTTTGAAATTTTGGTTCTCATACGGCTAAGTTAATATCCTATTTGGTTTGCTACCAAAGAGGAGGTCAGTACACCTCCATCCTTTCTATTTAATTGTTTCGTTCAAAAATCATGAGTATGCTACTATGTTCCTGCTAAATGCTTCGTTTGTAATGTTTGTTTAGTGTATAATTATTTATTTTTGGTTCATAATGACTTATTGAGAATCTCTGAGAAGTTGTTGTATTTATTAGTGGTCAAGTAGTTGTATGACTTCAATCTCTGTTTTGAATAGCCTATATGATTAGATGCATAACTTGCCTTAATTTTTTCTCACATCTACCTAGACTTCAGATGATCCTACAATATTTTATTATTGTCTTCATGAATATCATGTTGTATTCTCCTGAGTTCTGTCACTCTGTATTTAGGTTCTGCAATAGTCTTCATGATTGACATGTTATACCCTTCTGAGTTCTGCTATCTTGTACTTAGGTCTTTTTGTTCATCATGCCATATTCTTTGAGTTTTTTATGCTATATTTAGGGTTGTTGTTGAAGTCTTCATGCCATGTCCTTTGAGTTCTATTATTCTAAACTTGGTTTGTTGTTAGATGATCCTAGCTAGAACAAACATGAAAGTTTATAGTGTGATTCTTTGTCATTTGGTTAAGGCTTGTGAAGTCTGAGTATTCAAAAAATATTTTCCTTCTTCATATATATGCTTGCTAACCCTTAAGTGTTCTTTGAGTCCTCTTTATGAATGTTTCATATCCATGTCTAACTATTAGTTGCAAATAGTCCTATTAAGATGAATTTTAGGGGTATTTGTTATGATCAGCCTATCTCTCGTAAGTCAGACTATACTTGTGCCTGTTTTGGTTGAATGTTGACGATTTCTGTAATTAGAATATGGCTTCACCATGTTTAGTTATTCAACCAGTCCGTGCAGTTGATTTAAGTTTGTTTAGTATGATGTTTCCCCTATTCTTAACCCCCTAATGATATAGATAACCTGATTTTATAATGTTTGAGACTCATCTTGTCTTGTGAGGCCATACTTTTGATTGAAGTCTTTGTATGTATGGATGTTTGGCATGAACCTTTGATTATCTCTCATGGATTTATATTTTGAACATTGTTTTGAAGTTATACTCAGTCCTCTCTTTCCCCTTTCATTTTGGATTGAATCTGGTATAGGAGAAGCCTTCTATTGTTACTAATTGAGTGCAATAACTTGAATACACTATTGTCTGAATCTTTACTAATGATCTCAAAGGATTCAAGTAATGTCATTAACCTATGTGTATGCTCATGATAATGTCTGGTATCAAACTAATATGTGATGATTGTTGAGGCATTAACATCTGTATCCCAAAGCTGTTACAATTCTAAACCATGTGCTTTATCTTTCTATGAGATGTATGACTCATGTTGTCTAATTTTTTTTTGTTCCTGTTGTTATATGTGCTTAGAAGTTTGACTTTTAAACCTGTTCAATATGTGCTTCACTCACTTAATATTAAAGTATATGGACCGTTTCTATGTTATTTTGTTAAGGAAAAGTGTGCTTCTATGGTAGGAAACGTCATAGTGGTGGGTTTGCTAAAGGGCCTCATGGTGATGACCCAAAGGTTCATTTTATGTTTTAGAACTCGATTTCGTATTCCGAGGCCTTAAAAATCTTTTTATCTCTCATCGATTTACGTGTGCAGTCCGGGCGTGATTCCGAAAAGCTTTTATGTGAAAAATTTATGAAATAACAATTTTTGGCCTAAAAAGTTAATTTAAGTTAACTTCGGTCAACGTTTCAGGTAAACGGACTCGAACCCATCTTTTGACAATCCCGGTGAGTCCGTAGTAAAATATGGGACCTGGGCATATGCCCGGAATCCAATTCCGAGGTCCCAAGCCTGAGAAATTAATTTTTGATGAAAATTTTAAGACTGAAAATCTAATGATTTATTGAATTTGATTAATGTTTGTTCCCGTTGGTATCGGGGCCGTATTTTAATTACGGAGCCCGGTACAACTTTAATATAACATTTATATCCTATATGTGAAATTTGGTGAGAAACGAGACTGATTTGACATGATTAGGACCTTTGGCTGAGAAAATATAAGTTTTAAGACTTTCTTGAAAATTTCATGTAATTTGGTGCTAAATTCGTAGTTCTAGATATTATTTTGGCGATTTGATCGCGCGAGCAAGTCCGTATGATATTTTTAGACTTGTGTGCATGTTTGGTTTGGAGCCCCGAGGGCTCGAGTGAGTTTCGGATATGCTACAAGATGATTTGCACTTAGAAAATTTGGTGTGAGCTGATGCTTCTTGTGTACAGGTATTTTGTGCTTCGCGATCGCGAAGTGGAAGCTAGGATGGGGAGGGATTTTTTCTACGTGAACGCGAACGCGACCGGCCTTACGCGAACGAGTAGTGTACTGGAGGTGGGTTGGGAATGTCATGAATTGTTCTTTGCAAACGCGGTCCTAGGCCCACGAACGTGATGTTCACGGGGGATAGATCATCACGAAGGCCTTTCTAGCCGCTGATTATCGTGATCACTACATATCTATCGTGAACGCGATCAAGACATATCCAGTGTTTTAAAACATACTTCAAAAATGGGAATGGTTCAAAATTTCATATATCTTCTATTAAAACTCAACCTAGGGCGATTCTTGAAGAGGATTTCAACACCAAATCATAAGTTTGTGTTCTTAAACTCATTTCCTTCAATTTCCATAAATACCCATTAGATTTCTAGTCCTAAATCTTGTTCTTAAGGGTAGAAAATTAGAGATTTTGGGAGAATTGGGAATTTTGCAAATTTGGGAATTTAGACCTCGATTTGGGGTAGGATTCCGGAACTAATTACATATGTGGGCTTGTGGGTGAATAGGTGAATGGGTTTTTGTCCGAACCTCGAGTTTTGACCAAGCATGCCCGGGATCGATTTTTGACTTTTTGGGGGAAATGTTGGGAAACTTGTAATTATGTATTGGAATTGATTTCTTTAGCGGTAATTGATGTTATTGAGTTAATTATGATTAGATAGGAGTGGTTCGGAGGTGGAAACTAGAGGAAAAACAATAATTGAGTAGTGAGTGACATGTGGATTGAGGTAAGTGTTTGGTTAAACTTTGACTCGAGGGATTAGGGTTCCCCGACTTAATTTCTATGTGAAATTCCATGTGCGTTGCGTATAGGTGTGGTGACGAGTACCTATGCACCGCTAAATATTTTGTTTATACTGTTTCCTTCCCCGTTTCTAATATATTGTCTTCCTGTCTTAACTGCTACATGCTTATTGGTTCTTCCATGTTTAATTATTTCTTGTTAGATGTTGTTTTTCTTTATTGAAGGTATTAACTATTTTGTAGTTTCATTTTATTACATGATTGGTTTAAGTTGGTTTATCGGTGATTCATGGTACATTTTGGGTGGTCTTGCTGTATAGTATTAATTTAGTGAAGTTTCATAATTGTATAGCCTTTTGTTTGCTTTGGTTTGAGGCTCAAATAGTATGGAGGGTTTCGAGCTGAATTGTGAAATTTCTATTCTTATTGTGTGATTGGTACAAATATGGTGGGATCAGGTTGCACGCCACAACAAGAGGAATAAGGGTGATATATTGAGGAGGAATAAGGGTGAAATGTTATTGTCTGGTGGGATCGGGTTGCACGCCGCAACATGTGGAATAAGGGTGATATATTGAGGAGTAATATTGGTGGATTGTTATTGTATGGTGGGATCGGATTGCACGCCGCAACATGAGGGATAAGGGTGGATTGATAAGAAGTAATAAGGGTGGATGTTTATACTGTTACTGATTATATGGTGGGATCAGGATGCACGCCGCATCAGTTTATTGTTATGTATCCTTCTTCTGCTGTGAACTTATTCTATAGTGTTGTATCTCACTTAAGGACTGGTTATAGCTGGCACTGATAAGATATTTGAAGTCCGTATTCATTTTTGTTGCAAGCTATTATTACACTTTGATCCATACTTCTTTTTTTTCGCTTTACCATATACTGCATGCAGGTTATATTGTAACTGCCTCACTGTAGCCTCATCACTACCTCGTCGAGGTTAGGCTCGGCACTTACTAGTACATGAGATTGGTTGTACAGATACTACACTCTCCACTTTCTATGCAAATTTTGGAGCTAGTAGTGGCTTATCGAGAGGTCGGTTGCAGACATTTCATCTATGAAACCCAAGGCAGTCTTGCTGGCGTCCGCAGGTCCTGCGTCCCCTCCTAGGTTTCTACATTACTATTTTCTTTTCTTTTGGAACAGATGTCATTTCTTTCAGACCAATGTTTGTAGATATTCATAGTAGGTTAGTGGATTGTGACACCAGTTTCTGGGTGATAGCAATTTTGGGATTGTTAATAGTATATAGGTAGCAGGTATATTACTTACTTCCGCATTTATTTTAGTTTTATTTAGCTTTGTTAATAGTAATCTATGAAATGCAAAGGAAAAAAGTGAATAAAACCCTAACATTGGCTTGCCTAGCGAGTGCGATGTTAGGCACCATCACGGTCCCGCCGGTAAAACATTTGGGTCGTGATAAGTTGGTATCAGAACACTAGGTTGCCTAGGTCTCACAATTCACGAACAAGCTAGGTAGAGTCTGAGGGATCGGTACGGAGACGTCTATGCTTATCCCCAGAGGCTACAAAGTTTAGGAATAATTTCACCTTTTTTCTCTGTCATGCGATTTGATCTCTCAATGCTAATTGAAATCTCTACTCTTGTTCCTTCGCATATGGCGAGAACATGTACCGCTTCTTCAACTGAGCAATAGCCAGGGCCCTTACTGGCAGCTCTTACGAGGGGCAAAGGACGAGGACGAGGCCGTGCCATGGGCCGAGGCAGAGGTAGGGCTCAGCCCAGAGCTCGAGTAGTAGCACCAGCAGTAGAGCCTCAACTAGAGTTTGATGAGGAGGCTCCAGCCCAGACTGTTCCAGCAGGGCCAACTCTGGTTCTAGAAGGGTTCATCGCTACCCCGATACTTCAGTATGCTTTGGTCTGTCTAGTGGGCCTTATGGAGAGTGTTGCTCAGGATGGCACATTTCCTGTAGCACCAGTCATCTCTCAGGCTAGGGGAGGATCCCAGAATCCCCCTACCCACACTTCGGAGTAGATGGATCCTCAATTTTAGACTCTAGCAACTCAGCCCATTGAGATAGTTCCGCCGGTTGTTGCAGCATAGACCGGTGATGGATCAGCTGTGTCTTTTGAGGTTTTGTGGAGATTGGATAGGTTTACCAAGCTTTTTACCACTACCTATAGCGGTACATCTTCAGAGGATTCCTAGGATTATCTGGACAGTTGTCACGAGGTATTATGAAACATGGGGATAGTGGAGACCAATGGGGTCAACTTTGCTGCCTTTCGTCTGTCAGGTTCCGCCAAGAAATTGTGGAAGGATTTTTGTTTGGCCAGACCAACTGGGTCGCCAGCTCTTACTTGGGACCAGTTCTCTCAGCTATTTGTGGAGAAGTATCTTTATATCACTTAGAGAGAAGACTATCTGAGGCAGTTCAAGCGCCTTTAGTAGGCTTCTAGGACTGTCACTCAGTACATGACTAGATTTGTTGATTTGGCCCGTCATGTTCTTCTTATACTTCCTACCGAGAGATTGAGGGTGAGGAGTTTTATTGAGGGACTTGCTAAGCCTATCATATTGCAGATGTCTAAGTAGACAGGAAGTGAGATTTCTTTCTAGGATGCAGCCAATGTGGCCAGACAAGTTGAGATGATTCTAGATCAGGGGAGTGGTGTGGGTTCTGACAAGAGGCCTCGTCACTCTGGTGGATTCAGTGGGGCCTCATTTGGAGGCTGGGGTACTTTTGGTAGGGGCCATCCTCCCAGGACATTTCATTCAGCATATTAGATATCCCCTGGAGCTTCATGGAGTCCTGGTCCTTATGTACCTCCTTCAGAGCAGCCATCTTATAGTGCACCACCAGCTCCTATCAGAACACCTCATCTTCAAAGTTATTATCGTGGTTAGTTGGCCTGTCAAGGTCAGTCTCATTTCCTTAATAGCAGTATCAGGATGGATGTTTCGAGTGGGGTGAGTATGGCCATATCCGAAGGACCTGTCCGAGATTGGTGGGTGTTCAATCACATCATCAGGATTCTCGTGCCATGATTCTGTTACTGCCTGCTCAGCCAGCTAGCGGTAGAGGTCAGGGAGCCAGAGATAGAAGTCAGGCCGATTGAGGTGGAGGTAAGGCCGTTAAAGGTGGAGGCCAGGCCGCTAGGGGTGGAGGCCAGCCAGTAGGAGGCCGTCCCAGGGATATGGTTCTGAGTGGTGGGCCCCAGCCCCGATGTTATGCTTTCCCAGCCAGTCCTAAGGCTGAGTTATCCATTGTCATTATCATAGGTACTATTTCAGTTTACAGTAGAGATGCTTCAGTTCTATTTGATCTAGGGTTTACATACTTCTATGTGTCATCTTATTTTGCTTCTTATTTGGTTGTGCCTCGTGATTCTTTAAGTGCTCCTGTGTAGGTATCCACACCGGTGGGGGATTCTATTTTTGTATATCGTGTATATCGTTCGTGTGTGGTTATTATTGGGGGTCTTGAGACTAGCGTAGATCTCCTACTTCTCGATATGATTGATTTCGATATTATTTTGGGGATGGATTGGCTGTCACCTTATCATGCTATATTGGACTATCATGCCAAGACTGTGACCTTAGCGTTGCCGGGGTTGCCATGATTAAAATGGAGAGGGACTCCTGGTCGTTCTACCAGCAGGGTTATCTTTTATCTGAAGGCTCGGCGTATGGTCGAGAAGGGGTGTTTGGCTTATTTGGCTTATGTTCGTGATTCTAGTACGGAGGTTCCTTCCATGGATTTTGTACCAGTTGTTTGGGAGTTTCCTAAGGTATTTCCTGCAAACCTGTCGGAGATTCCACCCGACAAGGATATTGACTTTTGTATTGATCTAGTTCCGGGAACTCAGCCCATTTCTATTCTGACATACTGCATGGTCTTGCTAGAGTTGAAAGAATTGAAGGAAAACTGCAAGATTTGCTTGATAAGGGCTTTATTAGACCTAGTGTCTCGCCTGGGGGTGCGCTGGTGTTGTTTGTAAAAAAAAAAGGATAGGTCGATGAGGATGTGCATAGACTATCAGTAGTTGAACAAAGTTACCATCAAGAACAAGTATCCATTATCGATGATTGATGACTTATTTGATCAGCTTCAGGGTGTCAAGCTATTTTCAAAGATCGATTTGAGGTCTGGTTACCATCAGTTGAGAATTAGGGTATCCGATGTCCCTAAGACCGCTTTTCGGACTCGTTACGTGCATTATGAGTTTCTAGTGATGTTATTTAGGCTGACAAAAGCCCCAACAACATTTATTGAATTATTGAATCGGGTGTTCAAGCCCTATCTGGATTCCTTTGTGATTGTTTTTATTGATGTTATCTAGATCTACTCCCGCAGCCAAAAGGAGCATGAGCAACATCTTCAGATCGTTCTTCAGACTCTGAGAGACAACCAGTTCTATGCTAAGTTTTTGAAATGTGAGTTTTGGTTGAGTTCAGTTGCTTTCTTGGGTAACGTTGTATCAGTAGAGGGTATTCAGGTGGATTCTAAGAAGATTAAGGCCGCTTAGAATTGGCCTAGACCTACTTCAGACATAGAGATCCATAGTTTCTTGGGATTGGAGGGTTATTACCGTCGGTTTGTGGAGAGGTTTTCATCTATAACATCCCTGTTAACCAGGCTGACTCAGAAGGGTGCCTCATTCAGATGGTTAGACGAGTGTGAGGCAAGCTTTTAGAAGCTCAAGACAGCTTTGACTACGGCTCCAGTGTTGGTGTTACCCACGGGATCAGGGCCTTATACAATATATTGTGACGCATCTCGTATTGGTGCGGTATTGATGCGGGGTGGCAAGTTATTGCATATGCTCCGCGGCAGCTGAAGATTCACGAGAAGAATTATCCAGTTCATGACTTGGAGGCACTATCTATATGGCGTGTCGTGTGGCAGTTTCCTATTCTTCGGAGAGGTTGGCAGAGATTTATATCCGTGAGATCATTCGTCTTCATGGTATGCCAGCGTCTATCATATCTAATCGAGGTACGCAGTATACCTCACACTTCTGGAGAGCAGTACAGTGTGAGTTGGGTACGCGGGTTGAGCTGAGCACAACATAATCCTCAGACGGACGGACAGTCCGAGCGTACTATTCAAATCTTGGAGGATATGCTCTGTGCCTGTGTTATTGACTTCGGAAGTTCTTGGGATTAGTTCTTGCCGTTAGTAGAGTTTGCCTACAACAACAGCTATCAATCGAGCATTTAGATGGCTCCCCATGAGGCGTTGTATGGTAGACGGTGTCGATCACCGGTTGGATGGTTTGAGCTGGGGGAGGCTCGGTTATCGGGTACAGATTTAGTGTAGGATGCCTTGGATAAGGTTAAGATCATTCAGGATAGACTTCGTACAGCTCAGTCCAGGCAAAAGAGTTATGCCGACCGTAAGGTTTGTGACGTGGCATTCATGGTCGGAGAGATAGTGTTGCTTCGGGTGTCACCCATGAAGGGTGTGATGCGGTTTGGGAATAAGGGCAAGTTAAGCCCGAGGCTCATCGGGTCATTTTGAGTTCCTTGAGCGAGTTGGAGAGGTGGCCTACAAACTTGCGTTGAGACCAGGTTTATCAGCGGTACATCCAGTGTTTCATGTGTCCATGCTTCGTAAGTATCACGGTGATCCATCCCACATGTTAGATTTCAGCACTATCTAGTTGGACAAGGATTTAGACAATCCATGAGGTTATAGAGGACTCTAAATAAAATGCAAAAGAACACTGGAAATGAAATTTAAGAAATTGAATATAGAATTAAATACTTTACAACTATAGGTCATTCCAGATGTGCACATGATATGAGATAGAAAAATATAGTGTAGAAGGCGAAGAAGAATTTTCTGTTAAAAAAAATCTGAGCTAATATAGTAGGGTGTCTCGGTCAATCCGTTTGCAAGTAAACATCAGCTTCATATTTGTGACTAATGTCTACGTAAAGATGATTAAAATTTTCAATACTAATATGTGCATGCTATTGCCATCTTCGGGGAGTCTTTACCTATCGAAGTGGGAGCAGTCAAATATGCAGAAATCTACATTACACTAGTGAGGTTAAGCCCGGGCTCAACAGCTATGAGTGAGCGATTTTGTCTAAAAATGTATCATAGTTTATTGTCTAAATATGTATCATAGTCTAATTGTTTCTCTATTGATTCCTAGTGGTAATACCATCTTGATACCGTTAAAAATTGTGTCAGTGTGGTATTTTCTTTTAAGTAAAGTATTTTAGCAAAAAATTTATAAGTATAGTTTTAGATAGTTATCATTATTACTATTTTCGGATATAGTAAATTATACTCATAATATAAGAAAGTTTATGAGATTTTCTTTATTGTAAAGATAGAAATTATTTTTTACAAGAAAAGAAAGTTATCTTTTTATAATTCTAAGAATTAAGCGTACGAAAAATTTATAATCTTTTTATGAGATTAAAATAAATAAATAAATAAATAAATAAATAAATAAATATATATATATATATATATATATATATATATATATATATATATATATATATATATATATATATATATATATATATTTTTTAAAAAAATGATGAAATAATAGTGTATGCATTAATTTTATATGGTACCACATGACCATGATATTAGGGTACATGAACTGTGTTAAAAGTGCATAGTATTTTAAGTAAGTTGAGATAATTCTTAATTATGTGAATAATTGATTAATTATTTATTTGAGTGTGAGTTAACAAATTAATTAGAAGTTTGTGGATAATTATTTAAATGATATTTTGGATAAACACTAGGAGACAACACCTCACGTGGGACTATAGGAATTTGGCAACAAATTGCCAACTAATATTGGGCTAAGGAGGTGGTGGCAGTGTGTAAAGACATTTGCACGTTTAAATTAAATCACTTTGTTAAAAATTGGACGGCACTGGATTTCATTTCTCTTAGCAACATTTTTCATTCTAAAAAACAATACTAATTCGTTGTGGATTTTGACATGCATCAAAGCTACAAATTTTTGACATCTCCAAAAGTTTCTTATTTTTTTTGTTAAAGAGTTGAAAGAACTCCTTCTGTCTATTTTTAGGTTTAAATGGTCTCTTAGAATCATGCTTTATATTTGCTAAGCTGGAGTTTAGTTTATGTGTTTTGACAAAAGGAGCTGAGTGTGTAGACATGCACAGGTTCCATTATATACATGCAATGTGTTAATGAGATGTCTAACCTACACAATAGCTTAATTGGCACAAAATCTCAGTTATGGTGTTAATATGCTGAAACATACAACTCTTCCTTACTAACTCCAATAGGTTGGTCGTGTGGCACATTCCTTATGGATAATAGATAGTTTTTTTTATGAGAATTTCAATTCATTTTTAAGTGGTTGAGAATTTATCAAGACTAAGAAGTTGACTGCTGAACTTGCCTGTGGAATATTTTTGTGTGTTGGTATGTGCGCTTTTAACTGTTGCTTTAAATTGAGGTCAAACTGCAATCTTTCTAAGGAGTCGGTTGTTGAACTGCTAAAAAGGGGAATATTTGTTATATGCATAATCAGTGTGACATAATCATCTAGCCCATGTGAACTATCTCCATGAAATGTGATCATGGCTTCTAGGACTAATCGAGAGAAAGAAATAAGGATGAGGTTGAGCCTATACTTGTATACACCAATAATGAATGAGCTCTTTTATAGTATATTGGATGAGGTTGTGTTGATTAAGAAACTAGCAAATGAGCCAATGAAACCATAGAGAGATGCTGTATAGTGGGAGGGTCGCATGATTAGTAGAAGTGTAGTATAGTAAATATGCACTACAACTTTAGCTCCCACAAGAAGAATGAAGTAAAGTGAGATTAGACAAGTTGCGGTTCTAAAGGAGTACAGTGCAACCTTTTCCAAGAATATTATACGGATTTTTTTCCTACTCTAGATATGTTAAGGTTATCCCTTCTTTCTTTTGGCATGATTCAAATTATATAGAAGAAATGAGCAAATGCACCATTTTTATAAATGATTCTATTCATAGAAGTATTTAAGATGCCTATGTTTTTGAATTCCCATAAGTTTTATTATTCTATTGTTTGTTCATGGGTCTCAGAAAAATGCGTAAGTTGAAAAAAAATAGTTTATTTTACGATATTAGTCAGAGGTATAATGGTCTTATGACGTTCCGAAAAAATTTATTAACGTACTTTTCATGCATTGCACTCATTTACATGTGCATTTACCTATGACTCAGATGGCGTTATGGTTGAATGTTGACTGTTTCTATAATTTAAATATGGCTTCACCATGTTTAGCTATTCAACCTAGTATGTGCTGCTGATTTAGACTGTTTAGTATGATGTTTCCCCTATTCTAAACCCCCTAATGTTACAGATAATCTGATAATGTTTGAGACTCATGTTGTCTTGTGAGGCCCTAATTTAGATTGAAGTCTTTGTATGTGTGGAAGTTTGGCATTAACCTTTGTTTATCCCTCATAGCTTTATATTTTGAATATTTTTTTGAAGTTATACTCTGTCATCTCTTACTCCTGTCATTTTGGATTGAATCCAGTATAGGAGAAGCCTTCTATTGTTACTAATTGAGTGCAATAACATGACTACACTATTGTCTGAATCATTACTAAGGATCTCAAATGATTCAAGTAATATTGAAGTGTAGGGACTGTTTCTATGTGTTTTTCCTATGTTATTCTGCTAAGAAAAAGTATGCTTCTGTGACAGGAAATGTCATAGTAGTGTGTTTGCACTAAAAGGGCCTCATTGGTATTCAAACCTATAGGGAAGAATTAGCTGTTAGTTCTTAAAGGTATTTGGGAGTAGAGTTTAACTCTTGGTTAGGGTGCTCTCCCCAGCACAAGCATTACCCAGGGCCTTGAGACCCTTGGGAACTTTGAAGTATCGGGGGATTCAAAGGGGCCATCATCCTTGAGTAGAATTCTCTCCTTGACCTTTAATTTAATTACTTTTATTACTCTCTTTGGGTTTGGTATTTAATGAAAACGAAAGGTATTCGATTTGGATCATTTTTAGACATAACCTTCACATTAGTACGAATTTTCTTAGCATTTAAATACCACCAGTGTTCTTTACTTTTATTCTTTGTCTTGTGAATTTCATATATGATTATGTATATAATCTTGTCATTCTAATGACCTTCTCTCCTTTTTGGATATGTACAATGATTTGGGCCTGCTGAGTCCAACCCTGCTATGATTCAAGAGTCTACCATCGCTCGTTTCTGTTACTGTTGGGCCTGCCTTTTAAGGCCCAAACCTCCCAGAGTCACATCTTTCCCTTGACTTATTTATTTATTGTTTTCGTTATTCTCCAGTTGCACTATGTCGTTATTCTTTGCTATGTTTTCTGTTGTTTTATCTCATATATATATGACAATTATATATGAGATTTAATGTTTTATTTTATCTTTAGCTCAAATAAAATAACTTAGGAAAGCCTTAAATAATCCAGGATTAAAAGAAGCATTAGTTAGCTAATCCTACATCCGCTAGTCATGAAGTGTTATCAACTTATTATGCTTTGCTAATTCTTCTCCTAATGATTTTTGAAGTCCAAAGGTATAACAGAGGCAGCAGTCCCTCTTTCAAAAGGAAAAATCAGAACTGTCGCGATTTTAATCTTCCTAAAGGGAATCAACTATTTCGAAAAGATTAAAGTAATGTCGCCCCAAAAACAAAGGCTTTTAAACAAGTTTTCTATTTAAAACCAAGGTACATCTTAGGATCATTTTCATAATACTTTCACCACATTAGAATAATATGAACTTCTATGCTTTAGGAAACAAGTGCATTAACTTAGCTTCTTTTTAACACTTTCATAACAAACGTTTCATCTTTCAAAGTTCTTTTTTCAAGTTTATATATACTAACACTAATTTCCCTGAAGGCATTTCTTTAAATTTGTCTTCTTTAAACCATTCTCTTCTCTTATAGATATTATGTTATGGTAAGCTACACTCCTTATATACTAGTTAAAGCTTAGTACAAGTAATTAGTCCAAATCGAGCCTAAGTCCTATGGAACTACCTTAGGTATATTTTAAGGGGTACCTAACACCTTCTTCTTAGAATAACAAGAGCCCTTACCCATAATCTCACTTGTTAGAAGACCAATAAAGAATATAACCTTTAGTAATTAAATAAGTACTCTAGTATACCTTTAAATATTAGGTGGCGACTCTCTTTCATCAACAACCTAGAAACCACAAGTTGAATCATATTTTGACTAGTGCAAAATAGGGTGCAACACCTATCGGCCCTGAGCCGCGATTAACAAAAGGTAATGTTCGACCCCGCTCGAACAACGCCTATCGGCCCTCGGCCGCGATCAACAAAAGGTTATGTTCGACCTCGCTCGAACAACGCCTATCGGCCCTCGGTCACGATTAATGAAAGGTAATGTTCGACCCCGCTCGAACAACACCTATCGGTCCTAGGACACGATCAACAAAAGGTAATGTTCGACCCCGCTCGAACAACACCTATCGGCCCTCGGGCACAATTAAATAAAGGTTATGTTCGACCTCGGCCATCGGCCGCGATTAATAAAAGGTAAAAATTCTTACCAAGTTCAAACAATACCTACCGGCCCTGGACCGAGATTAAAAGAATAAGTTGGACCAAGTTCGAACAACACCTACCTGCTCTCGACCAAGTTATAAAGAAGCAAGAATTCGACCAAGTCCGAATAATACCTATCGACCCACAACCACGTTTTAATAAACATTGATATATACAAGAAAATGACAAAAGTATGAAGGAACAAAACACGCAAAGTACATAAACAAACCACAACAAATAAGAATGGTGCAATTGAAAGCAAAAACCAACTCTGATATTAAACAAAGGCCTCTTACAAAGGCTATTGAAGATGCCAGCAAAAATAAACAAAAATAATAGAAAAAGCGGAAAAACTATTACTGGCCACTACCATCACGACCCACGACACCCTGATCGGCTTGACCTTCAACGCCCTCTCCATCTTCGCCGGAGGGTATATGGAATAATACCAAGCCTCGTCCGCAAGGCAGTCTATAGCATCCTTACCACCCTTATCTTCCTCACCAGGATAAGGCATAATCGGGTCATAGCCACAAGTAATTCGAGCCTCGTGAGCCTTGACCCGAGCATCCTCAATGTCTCTGGTAGGAACAGAACCCGCCACGTGCAACTTCCGAAGCACATCCAATCGGGCCTCGGCATGAATCCACTTTTCATACAACTCACAAGAACATTAGGGAAGCCATAAATCACGGATAAAGAAGGTCGTGCAAGTAGTTCGGAGTTCTCGGACTCCAAAGCAGTAACACGATCATAAAGATCAGAGGTCTCTTTCTCCAACTCCCCAATCCTTTCATCAAGCTTCTTTTCTTTAAGCCTCGCCGTCGACAAGTCATTTTCTCATTCAGAACGAAGAGTTATATTTTCCACTTCAAGGGACTCCGCCCTCCTCTGAGCTTCTGAGCAAGCAGACTCTGCCTTCTCTAGCTTCTCGTGCTTCTCGGCGACCTCACCACTAAGAGCCTTCGCTCAGAATTGACACTCTTCGAGTTGGCCTCGCAGCAGGACCACTTGGGCTTGGAGATCACTGCATTGGGCTTCCATGCCCCTGCTGAGCTCAAGCTCCTCCTCTTTTATCCTCAACGTCCTTTCTAGGATGCTACATTTTTCCACAACCCGGATCAGCTCCTCGTCCCTCTCTTTCAAGTCCTCCCTTAGTTAACGCACATCACTGTCTTCGTGGAGCCGACACCGGAGCTCCCGATACTTTTCAAGACATTTAAAGCACTTGTCCTTCAACTCCACGTAAATAAGTTTACGTTTCTTCTCCCGGCCGATCTCTAGAATAAACGTCTGCAAAATGAAGAAAAAAAATTAGAACTTACGAAAGAGAGCAAAACATAAGAAAAAAAATAGACAATAGTTGTACTTACTTGGAGAGCAAGGCCAGCAATGTTACTCGACAGGGTGCCTTCTTCTATTGTCTCGAGGATCGTACCCTTAATTTCAGAACAAAAAGGACCAAGTGAAGAAACTATTCCCTTGGAATTTACAAGAAAATTATGATCCATTGGGATCATAATAGTCAAGGAGCCCCCTTCCTACCTCACTTTGTGTTGAGTGAGTCCCTCATCGATCATTATCAACTCGTCCATATCTATGTCAGAGTCAGATCCAATATCCTTTTCAGTGACGTCCTTCCCACTGTCATAGGTCGTAGAAGGGACGTCCACCGCGACCCCAGAAGACGAGGCCTCTTCTTGCCTCGGAAGTTCTATATTGTCTTCATGCACCTCACCCTTGATTGTGTCCCCCGCAAGACGCATGCTCGCCTCCTCTAAGTATGGGGCCTCAAGACCTGCCTCAAGGCTTACTCCAATATGTACTGTGGTCGTCTCTCGAAGAATAAGGTCATTGTCCCCCAAATCGACGGCTACCTACCTCTCTCCCTCCCACACCCACGGCTCTCCTCTTACGAGGTATTAGACCACCGTCATCAGGAGAGATGTCATCCTCATCAACTAGTGAAAGGAGTTGTGGAGCAGAAGCCAGAGATGGAACAAAGATGGGTTTTCAGACTGCGGCAACTGAGCGTATGACTGGTAAGGAAGATGTAGTAGTCGCAATAGGGATAGAAGATGAAGGCGCAATAGTCGTCCTTCAGAAAGAGGGAACCGGTGCCCGGCTCCTCTGAGAAGATCCCCTGCTTGAAAGAAAGGCACAAAATCAAGATAGCAAAACAAATCCACATAGAACGGGAAGTGGGACGTCCACGATCAAAGAAAAAAATTACATGTCGAAGGAAGAGCGGGTTTGAATCTCTTGAAAATACCCAGCCAATCGCGGATTCCTATGATATAGGGGAGGAGTTGGTCGACCCAGTCAGAGATGTGAGCGGCCAAAGGAGGAGGCTGGCTATTGGCCGTAAAAGAGGAAAGTGAGAAATCAGAATTCAAAACCAAACAAATGCATAAAGAAACAAGGCACTCACGAGTGTAATTCCAAACATCAGGAAAGCTGTTGACATTGGCTACAACGTCCTCGGTTCTGACGAAGAAGAAGTTAAGCCAGAACTGACGATTGGTTTTGTCGTCCATCCACCACCAAATATTTAACTCCTCGGTGGTGAACGTTCAGCATCATTCCCCTATAGAAGCCAGGGACGAATAGATGTACTAAGTGTCGAAGCGTCCGCTCGAACCTAAGTAGCTCAGCAAACTTAGTCAGCATCTTGATAACCTTGTAGACGTATGGTGCGACGTGAGCAGAGTAGACGCTATTGTAATGGAAAAATTCTTCCACCAACGGAAAGAGGGGGAAAGAATAGCCGATGAGGAAGGGGTAGTCATAAGGAGCACAATACCCAGGGCAATGAATCTGTACCGTGTCCTCTTCGATCGGGATCAGCTCAACATGGTTTGGAAGGCCAAATTTGGCAAGGTTCCACCAATTCCTTAGGCGTCATCGTCGATTTAAGGAGTCCAGGTGCGGTGTCAGGTACTTTGGTAAGGTCAGACCAATAGTCAGGATTACGGGGGATTATTTCCTCCACCGACATGAAGGTTTCATCCTCAACAATGGCAGAAATGCTCGGGGAAACACCAGTGCCAAGGGAGCAACACAACTCCCTTCACCGGCATCAGAAGATACGGTTGATATGTTTCAAGGTATTGGAGAAAAAAAACATTCGGGAGAGAATGAAAATGGAATAGGTCAATGACACAGAGAAAAGAGATTCGGAGAAGAAGAAAGCAGGAGAGAAGTTTGGTGATTCAAAGCGTTAGACGATTTAAACTTCAAAACCAGGTCCAAAGGTCCCTATTTATAGAAGTCATAGCATCGAAACCAAAACCAGCTCATCATGGTTGGCACCAGAATTGAAGCGGCAGGTCTGATCAAAGGTCACACACAAAATGATGCTACGCATCAGAAATATACGTCATAATGACGCATGATGTCATGACGTCATCCTAACCCTTGGATAGGGTAACTCCAGAAAATCACCCAGGAAATTCAAAGCATTTGAAAGATGCGACTCACTGAGGGCCACATCACCCTTTCGCCGTAACAACCATAATCCATATAGTCCGCTTGATAGGATCGACCACTAACAACATAATCCGCTCATCGAACTCGCCCGCGAAGTCGACCTCTATAAGCGAAGGGACTAACTATATGAGTCAAAAGTTATCTCTAAAATGTTTAAGTCATGGTAGCATCAGTGAGGCATTTACAAGCCACCATGTGTCGAAGTGGTTCAAGGACAAATGAAGGTTGCGGTCAAAGAGTCAACAAGAATTAAGGTCGAGAAGTCATCAAAGGTTGAGTTCAAGGTCGAATGCCTTTAATAGAGTTATAACGGCTAGTTTCAAGATAGGACATTAAAGAGAATACTCTAGTGGATATTCTATGCACTTATGCTATTAGGGTTTCTAGGTACATGTTCCCTATAAATAGAAAGAGACACAATGATATGGGATGAGAGATATTCATTTGTAAAGAACACATTGACTTTGTAAGAGATAATCTGGTCTTATCTCATATATACAAAAACAACCTTTTTTACCAAGATTCTTGACCAGTATTTCCACCGGATCCAAGAACAACCCAAATATTCAAAGGCTTATCAATCATTCATTATTGTCAGATAGAATAACCACTTATCTCATCCCTTTTCGGGTGGTTCACACGCTTTTATTTACCTAAATGCCATTTATTTCTATTTATTACTATTTAACGCCATATTTCATCTTTTTGAATCATTGAATATTACTATCATTGCTCACATTTACTACCATCCGAATAGAATATACTAGTTATTTGGTCTTGATACACATAGCTTTATCTTTTGGATATTATTTTTAACTAAAATTAACTCTTCTTTGTATAAATCTATGTTGAGCCAAAATCGATATTTTTTGGTCAAACGGCCTGTAAATTCAAATTTTTGTATCGTGATTCTATAATAAATTTTTTTAGATAGTGCACAATTATCCCCCCCCCCTATTTCTTAGCTCATAGATTGTCAATCTATTTTGCCCCTCCAAGGGGGTGGGGGGAGGGAAGTGCATAGTTAGCCACTAATAATACATGTATTTACTTTTAAGCCACTATTTAAAATGTCTTTAGTCTTTAGTCATTGCTTTAATAAACTTTACCCGCCCGGACGAAAACACCCTTCTGCTCATAAAGTTCAGGACCAAGTGTCCTTAACTTTTGAACTTGCAACTCTAAGTTCAGGACTTCAGGATTACATGTCCTTAACTTTTGAACTTGGAACTCGAAGTTCAGGACCACCTGTCCTTAATTTATGTGCTTGTAACTCTAAGTTAAGGACTACTTGTCCTTAACTTTTGAACTTGTAAGTCTAAGTTCGGGACCTATTGTCCTTAACTTTTGAGCTTGTTAGTCTAAGTTCAGGACCAAGGGTCCTTAACTTTTGAACTTGTAACTGTAAGTTTAGGACCAAGTGTCCTTAACTTTTGAGCTTGTTAGTCTAAGTTCAGGACCTATTGTCCTTAACTTTTGAGCTTGTTAGTCTAAGTTCAGGACCTATTGTCCTTAACTTTTGAGCTTGTTAGTCTAAGTTCAGGACTTCAAGACCTATTGTCCTTAACATTTGAACTTGTAACAGTAAGTTCAGGACCTATTGTCCTTAACTTGTGAGCTTGTTAGTCTAAGTTCAGGACCAAGTGTCCTTAACTTTTGAACTTGAAACTCGAAGTTCAGGACCAAGTGTCCTTAACTTTTGAACTTGTAACTGTAAGTTCAGAATCCATAACGTAGCAGAAAATCAAACGTTATTTGTATCTTTTCATAAAATAATAATAATAATAATAATAATAATTACAATTTACATATAAGATTGATGTAAGATTCGACTTGGATGCAACATTGATAAGACAACTCTACATAACCTTTCTATTACTAGTCTGATGAAAATACATGTGACGACGATTTGTTTTCTAGAGAATGAAACCAAAATTCTCTTTGATTACTCTCAGATTCACAATACATGTTTATTCCCTAGTAAGCTTACATAAGGCGAATTCGAAATAGTCGCGTCATTCGACTTCAAATAACGGATGGTTAAACAAAAAAAGTAAAAGGTTAAATGCTAGAAAGGAACGAAATATTCTTTTAATAAAT
Source organism: Nicotiana tabacum (assembly GCF_000715075.1). Lineage (NCBI taxonomy): Eukaryota > Viridiplantae > Streptophyta > Magnoliopsida > Solanales > Solanaceae > Nicotiana > Nicotiana tabacum. The sequence continues at coordinate 76,842,099 of NC_134085.1, forward strand.
AAAGAACAACGTTCTAACATTGATATTCATTCGTAAGTCAAATATATGTTTGAATCAGAGTTACATCAAAAGGGAATTGATCGAGTACAACTATAAACGCAGGTGCAAATGTATTGGCCAATAGTGGCGCCAGAACTTGAGCAAAATCCATTCCTGTTGTATTTCTGAAAGCATTCCATTCCCATTCAATATAGTTCTCCTCCCTAACATGAAAGAGATAGAAGAAAGGGTAACACAGTCTTTTCATATTAGTTTTAATAGACTAGTGACTACTATTGCTAAGCATTAAAAATGCTAGATAAAAAGTAAATACCACTTTAAAAAGTGGCTACCCCACACAATTTTTACCCTCCAAAGAGGGCTTAAGCCCAATTCAAATTTTAGACATTTCACATATTGTTGAAGTTTTGGCATCCATTAAGGTAAAGATAAATTATATGCCAAAACTAATATGGTAATTGCACCTTCATGAAGTCTATCAATTGAAAAACGATTATTGACGATTTTTACTATTTCATCATGGTTTACTTGATTCAGAGATTAATTAAGCAAGGATTACTATAGATAGTCTAAACAATATATATGTAAGAATTGTTATACGATAAACGATAATGTAGCGGTTCATATTGCCTATTCCAGGGAATTTTTTACTTTAATAATCTTATCTAGATATTGCTATGCACATATGCTTGCTCCACATTGTATCCCACATAAAACACCATATCAATTTCCCCATAAGTTAGGTTGGTATCAATAATGCAAAATTTAATATCGATAACCAAATGTTGCATTAGTTTTGCAGTTTTTTTTAAACTGAACGTTAAATTAGTCATTTGAAGATTACACACCAAATGTTGTATTAGATATGCAGAATTTTATTCCGAAATTATTTTTCTTCTATGACCAACTAAACAAACCGTGAGAGGTATTCTTTTTTTCACTTAAATGGCCCTATTCTGTCACACTTTATCTATTCCTTAGGTTTGGTCTAATTATAAGCATTTGAAAGTGCATAGCATAATTCAATACACAATTTGGTAATTTCATCCACAAATTATAATGAACATGTCACCTAAATAAGACCTATTCTAAAAGGTTGAGAGTTGGGACCCGTGAATTATATGGTTTTATACATGTTTGACTTAATTTGCATGCTTGTTTGACACTATAGTTTATAACAATACGTGACACATGAAACTAAATCTTCTTAATATGTGGACGTCTCCGAAAGGACCAAAACCACATGGTTAAAATAAAGTTGAAAAATAACTAACAAGTATTGTGGTGCGATGATTGTGATTTTGTTTACCTTAGTATTGTCACACCTCCTATTTACGGAGAAATGAGTTTTTCAAGTTTAAATAATATTTTTGAAATGAGATTTAGTTATTTTATTTTTAAAAGAGTCGTCACTTGGAATAATTTAATTTTGGTGTTCCAAGTTACCATTTATTTTAAATCTCAATTCAAGAAAATTTGACTCTATTTAAGCCTGTAAAACACAGAAGTCCGGGTAAGGAATTTTGTTAACCCGGGAGAAGGTGTTAGGCACTCCCCGATTTCGTAGTTTTACCACAGGCGCTTTACGATCACACTTGGCTTGATTATTTGTTAATTACATATTTTTAGAATTTATGTGCGTTTTTTACTTTTCACCGCTTTTTAATTACTTGATTATGGAGTTATGGAATTATCTTGAAACGAACCATGTGTGTGTGAATTCGTTTTATTTAGTATGCTAAAAAATATGTCACGCGTACGTGTACAAAATTAATAGCACTTTATTATTTATTAAGATTGTTTGGCTAAAGTCGCGCAAACGCGTATCTTGATTTATTTTTGGGATCATAACTATGTTATGCTGACATATACATAATTACGATAGTAAATTAAAACCACGCCTAAAGTATTCTACGAATATTCAAGGGTTGATTATTTTTCTATAGTTGGGACTGCATGTGAAGGTTTAAATATTATGGAACGATATGGATGGAGCATCGCGTTTAACTAACGAGCATTACCGAGATCAATTGCATTACTAAGTGATTAGAAAAGTTCATACTTTATTTGGAGAATTTATCATTTGGGCCTAAACTAAGAACTACTGTTTAAATGATTTTTATTGACAACAAAAGGATGAAACAGCCAAATGGTAATACATATTGGGATATGGTCTAGCAACCTAAACATGATGTTAAACAATTAAACTAAAGCAAAAGAAGTCTGACTCAAGCGTAAAAATTGCATGGGGCGCCGTATTTGGTCGCCCCCATTTAACCTATACCCATTTTTTAAAAAAATTTTAACTTGTACCTACTCTTTAAACAACTTCTGCCCTCTTTCTCCTCCTCCTCCTCCTCCTCCTCCTCTTCTTCTTCTTCTTCTTCTTCTTCTTCTTCTTCTTCTTCTTCTTCTTCTTCTTCTTCTTCTTCTTCTTCTTCTTCTTCTTCTGTTGGTACTACTATGAAACTTCAGCTCATGGGATAATTGCCATAAGCATATTTATTAGATTATTTAAAAATAAATTATAAATAATTACGTAAGTTAATAGACAATAATTTGTGAATATTTTCACGCAATTCCGTTCTTTTCACGTTTATTGTTTCCAAAATTTATGATTTAGATACTGTTGGCAATCTGATTATTTTATAGTAGTAATAAACTATGAAAGAATAAGGTGATTATTTATCTAGTATGTTAGAAAGCTTTTTCAAAAACTTCAGCTTATATAGTGCTGAAGTTTTTACAAATGAACTAAATAACTTCAGTATCTTCCGCTGAAGTTTTTGAAAAAGCTTTATGACAAAACTAATGAATCCAGGACAAAAAAAACTTAAGCTTATATAGTGCTGAAGTTTTTACAAATGAACTAAATAACTTCACCATCTTCTGCTGAAGTTTTTGAAAAAGCTTATCCAGGACAAAAAAACTTCAGCTTATTTAGTGCTGAAGTTTTTACAAATGAACTAAATAACTTCAGCATCTTCTGCTGAAGTTTTTATAAAAGCTTTATGACAAAACTAATGAATCCAGGACAAAAAAACTTCAGCTATTTTAGTGCATAATTTTTATAAATAAACTAAATAACTTCAGCATCTTATCCAGGACAAAAAAACTTCAGCGTATTGCCTTTGCTACTTCAGGCCCGTCTACTAGAATGCTGAAGTTTTGCGTGATTGTCTTTGCTACTTCAGCCCCGTATGCTGAAGTTACGCGAAAAAGTGAGTACGCTTGCAATTTATTTTGCAAAGCGGGCACAAGTTAAAACGTGACCCAAAAACGGGTATAAACGCAAATCCCCGACTCAAGCCTGTTATACACGAAATGGGCTTGAAAGATATTAGTGGGTTTTCGTGCTTTGGGCTGGCCTAAAGTTACTTTCAAAGTCCACCTATTCTTATTTCATTCATAGGCTCAAGCTGAGCCCAAATAACACACTCAGCACTTTCAGAAGTACATAGGCCCATTAGCCTATATTCAACTAACATGAATCTTAAATCCTATGTTTATGAACGTATCCACAAAAGAAATGTCAGTACATGAATCATACATAAACAGGAATTTTAAAATCATAGAAGCAATTACATCAATAACTATTATTTTTAACAACAATCACTTTAGACCTGCCAAATCTGGGACGAATTACAAGAAATTGATTATAAACAGATTCCTAAATAAAAAAAATTTAACGAAGCATTCTCCTAATCGTTTTGCCTCCTTCTTTCAACGTTTCATTATTCATTTTTGGTCCTCCTTTGGGAAACTCCAGAATCAACTTCTCATGAACTTACAAAAGATAATTACATTTGCTGGGAACATAGAATCATCAAAGGATTACTAATTAAACGACTAACAATTAACAAATTGATACTAACGAGGTACATTTAAATCAACTGATTATTAACAATTTAGCATGACTGGAATGCATTTAGATCTAGTAGTCAACTAATCAAAGAACAAAAGCATAACATGAACAATAAGTCAAATCTCATCAGGAATTCAGCACTCCTCATTTAAGCAATAAATGCAAGTTCATAAGCATGTACCTAATGCATGAATCAGAGGTTGAAGTGGCCAAATAAAGGCAAAGATAAAGGAGTGAATGTCACGACCCAAAATCCAACTAGCCGTGATGACACCTAACCTAACCCGCTAGGTAAGTCAATTAACAACTATCCAATTCCAATGAAATTAATAAAAATAATTAAATAGAGAAGTTAACTGAATCTTATACATTTCCCAAGAACTGGTAGTAAAAATCATGAGATTTTAAGAATAAAATTTACAAGTTGGTATGAAATAAACACATCATCTGTTCGAAATGTACATAAACAGATTTTTTATGAATCTAAAGCTACTATGAAAAAGAGGCAACTATAATTGGAACGCAGGTACGTCTTTAATTCTAGCTCCCATCGATCACAGCAACATCATCATCCAACATCTGCACGCAAGGTACAGAAGTGTAGTATGAGTACAACCGACCCCATGTATTCAATAAGTAACAAACCTAACCTTAGGTTGAAAGTAGGGACGAGTTGGAACAAAGGTCAGACCCAACATGCAATAGCCAACAACAGTTCATAACCACGCAAAGCAAAAAATAAAGAAGTAACTCAGAGATAGAAATGCTCATCTTTTTCATAGTTTCCCAAAAAATAGTTCCGTTCATCAAGTATATCAGTGAAAAAACCCAAATCCTTTACCGAAATCGTTAAAAATATGAGTAAGTTTGAAAACTTTAAATTTTTCCCAAAAGTTCTTTCTACAATAAATAAGATATTTCATTTTCTTTCCAGATAGCAAGTGTGAAATACCTCTCTATGCCCATATATGTCACGACCCGGATTTCTCACCCTCGGGAGTCGTGATGGCGCCTATTAATGTTAGCTAGGCAAGCCAAACCTTTAATCTAATCACTTCATGAACCAATTGTTTCTTTTTAACAAATATAAGACGATAACGTGATAACAGCGGAAATTAAAATTTAAGCGGAAGACAACAATAAGATATATGAAGACTGCATCTATTACAAATACTTAAGCCTTAACCACCCAAAACCTAGTGTCACAGACTGTCTAAGATTTCTATATACAAAGTCTGAAGAAATAACAATATACTGTTTCTGAATAAAAGGAAAATGAAACAGGAAATAGGGACAGAGGGAGACGCCAGGGTCTGCGGACGCCTGCAGGTCTACATTAAGTCTCCGGATGGACTGAAGGAAGCCTCCAAGCTACTATCCAAAAGCTGCTCCGGGATCTGCACATAGTGTAGAGTGTAGTATCAGCACAACCGATCCCATGTGCTGGTAAGTGTCCAGCCTAACTCCGTCGAAGTAGTGACGAGGCTAGGACAAGACTACCAAATAAACTTGTGCAGTTCAAATATATATATATACAGCAGAAAAGAAATACAGAAATAAATAAATAAAGATTGGAGGGGGGAACATGCTTCGAGGAATAACAGGTAAAACAGAATATCAAAAGAATTATAAAGGAATCAAAATCAACCACTAACAAGAATAAGGAAAACAAAGGCAGATTTCACTTTCTTTTCACATCTTGTTGAAGGTGTGCAACCCGATCCCATTTCCTGTATCTCGTGGCAGGCGTGGCACCCGCTCCCATTTCATGTATCTTGTGGCAAGCATGCCACCCGCTCCCATTTCATTTATCTCGTGGTAGGCATACCACCGCTCCCATTCCATTATATCTTGTTGTAGGCATACCACCCGCTCCCATTTTATTATATCTTGTGGTAGGCGTACGACCCACTCCCAGTTACAAGCCAACAATAATCATAAGGAATCCCGGCAAGGGAACATAAGCAATATAACAACTTCCCAGCAAGGGAACAATGATATTTCAACAACATCCTAGCAAGGGAACAATACTATCAAAACAAACATCCCGGCAAGGGAACATTAATATCAAACAAACATCCCAGCAAGGGAACAATGGTGATAATAACATATGAAGCGCAATAAACCACAACGGAGTCATAACAATTATAATACAAGACTCACGAACATGCTTGACAACAACGCCTAGATACTCATCACCATGCCTATACGTCGTACTCCACAATTAACATGTAGCAAATAAGACACAACTCCTAATCCCTGAAGCTAAGGTTAGACCAAACACTTACCTTAAAGCCACGAGCATAATCAAGCTTCAACTACTGCTTTACACATTGGTTCCACTTCCAACTCGCTTGTATCTAGCCACAATTTACTTAATTACATCAATAAACGCTAAATGAATCAACCCCAATGCATGAAAATGAGTTTTTCTAAAGTTTTGCCCAAAAGTTAAAAATCGTCCCGGGCCCACATGGTCAAAACCCGAGGTTCGAGCCAAAACCCGATTACACATTCCCCCACAAACCCAAATATATGATTTGTTTTGAAATCGGACCTCAAATCGAGGTCCAAATCCCCAATTTTTGAAAAACCTAGGTTCTATCCAAAATACCCAATTTCCCCCATGAAAAGCATTGATTTTGAGTTGAAATCATGTTAAAAGATGTTAATGATCGAAGAAAACGAGTTAGAAATCACTTACCAATGCTTTGGAGAAGAAAGGTTGTTTGAAAAATCGCCTCTTATGTTTTTGGGGTTTTGAAAAATGAAAAATAACTGAAAATCCCGTCTTAATATAACCCTCTCAGACCCCCTGTGCGGACCGCACAAAATCGAGTGCGTCCGCACAGCTCTCCCTGTGGACTACAGTGATATGCTTTAGTGTTTTGGCCATAACTATTTCTAAATATGTCCAAATTGTTATTTCTTTAGCTTTATGGAAGCTAGACACGAAGGGCTACAAATTTCGATTTTGAATCATTTCAAAATTCCTTGTAGATCAAATGATATAGGCTACCGAAGTCGGACCAGTGAAATGTTCTTCACCGCGGACCGCACAGAATCTAGTGCGGCCGCAAAGCCCTCACAGCGGTCCGCACAAAATCCAGTGCGGCCGAACAGGCCCCTCAGTGGAAGCATTCCATTTTGTGCGGACCGCACTGGTTTGTTCAGAGGCCTTACACTTCTCTGAACCTGCAACAACTATGTTTTTAAGCCTAAGACATCCCGGAACCTACCCGAAACTCACCCGAGCCCTCGGAGCTCCAAACCAAGTGTGCATACTAACTCAAAAACATCATATGGACTACTTGTGCGATCACATCATCAAAATAACATGTAAAATCATGAATTAAATCTCAAAACTCAACATTTTCATCAAGAACTCTCAAAGTTCATAACTCTTCAACTGGAAGTCCAGCTCACGTCAAATAAACTCCGTTTTCACCAAATTTCACAGTTATCTTTCAAATACTATAACAAGTTTGTACCGGGCTCCGGAACCAAAATACGGGCCCGATAACAATGGTTTTAAACATTAATTCTTTTCTTCATTTCTTAGATAATTCAGTAAAACAATTTCTTTCAAAAATTGATTTCTAAGGCTTGGGACCTCAGAATTCATTTCCGGGCATACGCCCAAATCCCATATTTTACTGCGGACCTCCCGGGATAGTCGGAATATGGATCCAGGTCCGTTTGCTAAATATGTTGACCAAAGTCAACCATAATCAAATTTTTGACTCCAAAATTTCTATTTCTCATATTTTCACATAGAAGGCTTTCCGGATATAGGTCCGAACCATGCACGTAAATCAAGGTGGGGTAAAAAGGAGGTTTTTAGGCCTCGAAATACTGAATTCACTTGCAACACAAGTGATGACCTTTTGGGTCATCACATTCTCCACCTTAAAAACAATCGTTCGTCCTCGAACGGACATAAGAAAGAAGTACCTGAGTCGGGAAAAAAGATGGGGATAACGACTCTGCATATCAGACTCAAACTCCCAAGTCGATGCCTTGATGGGCTGACCTCTCCACTAAACCCGAACAGAAGGAAAACTCTTTGATCTCAACTGACGAACCTGCCGGTCTAGAATAGCTACCGGCTCATCCTCATAAGACAAGTCCTTGTCCAATAGGATAGTGCAGAAATCTAACATGTGGGATGGATCGCCATGATACTTCCGAAGCATGGACACATGAAACACTGGATGCACGGCCGATAAGCTCGGCGGCAATGCAAGTCTATAAGCCACCTCTCCCACTCGATCAAAAATCTCAAACGGGCCAATGAACCTAGGGATAAGCTTGCCCTTCTTCCCAAATCTCATCACGCCCTTCATATTTGACACTCGAAGCAATACCCGCTCACCAACCATGAATTCCAAATCACGAACCTTGCGGTCGGCATAACTCTTTTGCCTGGACTGAGCTGTACGAAGCCTATCCTGAATAATCCTGACCTTATCCAAGGCATCTTAAACCAGATCCCTACCCAACAACCGAGCCTCTCCCGTCTCAAACCATCCAACCCGAGACCGACACCGCCTACCATATAAAGCCTCACACGGAGCCATTTGAATACTCGACTAGTAGCTGTTGTTGTAGGCAAACTCTGCTAAAGGCAAACACTAATCCCACGAGCCTCCAAATTCAATGACACAAGCTTGGAGCATATCCTCCAAAATCTGAATGGCCCGCTCGGACTGCTCATCCGTTTGAGGATGAAATGCTGTGCTCAACTCAACCCGCGAACCCAATTCTCGCTGAACTGCCCTCCAGAAATGGGAGGTAAACTACGTACCTCGGTCCAAAATGATAGACGCGGGCACACCATAAAGGCAAACAATCTCCCAGATATAGATCTTAGCCAACCTCTCAGAAGATAGGAGACTACCACAGGAATGAAATATGCTGACTTTGTTAGCCTATCAACAATAACCCACACTGCATCGAAATTCCTCCGAGTTTGTGGGAGTCCAACAATGAAATCCATAGTGATCCGCTCCCACTTCCACTCGGGAAGCTAAATCCTCTGAAATAAACCACCGGGCCTCTAATGCTCGTACTTCACCTGTTGACAATTCAAACACCGAGCCACATATGCAACGATATCCTTCTTCATTCTCCGCCACTAATAATGCTGCCACAAATCCTGATACATCTTTGCGGGTCCCAGATGAATAGAGTACAGGGAACTGTGGGCCTCCTCCAAAATCAACTCTCGAAGCCCATCCACATTAGGCACACAAACTCGACCCTGCAATCTCAAAACTGCATCATCACCTAAGGTAACCTGCTTGGCACCTCCGTGTTACACTGTGTCTCTAAGGACACACAAATAGGGATCATCATACTATCGATCACGGATACGCTCCAATAAAGAAGAACAAGCGACCGTGCAAGCCACCACACGACTGGGCTCAGAAACATCCAACCTAACGAACTGATTGGCCAAAGCCAACACATCCAAAGCAAGCGGTCTCTCACTGACCAGAATATAAGCAAGACTGCCCATACTGGCTGACTTTCTACTCAAAGCATCGGCCACCACATTGGCCTATCCCGCATGATATAAGATGGTGATATCATAGTCCTTTAACAACTCCAACCACATTCTCTACCTCAAATTTAACTCCTTTTGCTTGAACAAATACTAAAGACTCTTGTGATCCGTGAACACCTTACATGCCACGCCATACAGATAATGCCTCTAAATCTTCAATGCGTGAACAATGGCTGCCAACTCCAAGCCATAAATGAGATAGTTCTTCTGATGAATCTTCAACTATCGCGAAACATAGGCAATGACCTTGCCACCCTGCATCAATACCTCACCAAGTCCAATACGAGATGCATAACAATAGACTGTATAAGGCCCCGAGCCTGTGGGCAAAACCAACACTGGTGCTGTAGTCAGAGCCGTCTTGAGCTTCTGGAAGCTCGCCTCACACTCATCCGACCATCTGAACTGGGCACCCTTCTGGGTCAACCTGGTCATTGGGGCTACGATAGATGAGAACCCCTTCACGAACCGACGATAGTAGCTTGCCAATCCCAAGAAACACCGAATCTCTGTAGCTGATGCTGGTCTAGGCCAGTTCTTGACTGCCTCAATCTTCTTCGGATAAACCTGAATACCCTCTACTGATACAACATGACCCAGGAATGCAATTGAACTCAACCAGAACTCACACTTTGAGAACTTAGCATATCACTAACTATCTCTCAAGGTTTGAAGAACCACTCTAAGATGCTGCTCGTGCTCCTCCCGGCTGCGGGAATAAATCAAAATATCATTAATGAAGACTATCACGAACGAATCCAAATAAGGCCTGAACTCTCAGTTCATCAAATCCATAAAAGCTGCTGGGGCATTTGTCTACCCGAATGGCATCGCCAAGAACTCAAAATGCTCGTACCGAGTGCAGAAAGCTATCTTACGGACATCGGATGCCCTAATCCTCAACTGATGGTAGCCAGATCTGAAGTCAATCTTCGAAAATACCTTAGCACCCTGAAACTAGTCAAACAAATCATCAATCTTCGACAATGGATACTTATTCTTGATTGTAACCTTGTTTAACTGCGGGTAATCAATACACATTCTCATCGATCTGTCCTTCTTCTTAATAAATAACACCAGTACACCACAAGGCGAAACACTCGGCCTAATGAAACCCTTCTCAAGCAAGTCTTGCAACTGCTCCTTCAACTCTTTTAAATCAGGCGGGGCCATATGATACAGCAGGATAGAAATGGGCTGAAAGCCTGGAGCCAAATCAATGCAAAAGTCAATATCCCTATCGGGTGGAATACCCGGCAGGTCTGAAGGAAATATTTTAGGAAACTCACAAACAACGGGCATAAAATCAATAGAAGGAACCTCAGCACTAGAATCACGAACATATGCCAAATAGGCCAAACACCCTTTCTCGACCATACGCCGAGCCTTCACATAAGAGATAACACTACAGGTAGAATGACTAGGAGTCCCTCTCCACTCTAAATGAGGTAAACTTGGTAAGGCTAAGGTCACAGTCTTGGCATGACAGTCCAAGATAGCGTGATAAGGTGATAACCAGTCCATCTCTAATATGACATCGAAATCGACCCTGTCCAGAAGAAGCAAATCTACACGAGTCTCAAGACCTCCATCCACAACTATACATGAACGATGGACTCAATCTACCACAATAGAATCACCCACCGGCGTATACATATAAACAAGATCGCTCAAAGAATCACTAGGCATGACCAGATATGGTGCAAAATAAGAGGACACATACGAGTACATAGACCCTGGATCAAATAACATTGAAGCATCTCTATCACAAACCAGAACTGTACTTGTAATAATTGCATCAAAAGCCTCATCCTCGGGCCCGACTGGAAGAGCATAACATCAGGGCTAAGCCCTACCACCCTGAACTACATCTCCAAGATGGTCTGCTGCTGGCTGGCCTCCACCTCTAGTGGCCTGAGCTCTACCTCTAATACCTCTACCTCCACCTCTAGCACCTCTACCCCCACCTCTAGCTGGTTGGGCAGGCTGTGGAACACCTGGTGCCTGAACCATGGCACGAAAACCCTGATGCTGAGAGCTACTCGGTGCTCGAGGGCAATACCTAGCAATGTGCCTCGTGTCGCCACAAGTAAAACAAGCCCTCAGCTGCTGGGGCTGACGACCCTAGAAACTCTGAAGCGGCGGTGCACTAATCGGAGCTAATGGTGCACTGTAGGACTGCTGATCAGAATACTGCATCTGAGAACCACAGCCACCTGAAGCACCGTGAGAAACCTGAAGTGCTGACTGGAAAGGCCTGGAAGGATGTCCCCTACCATATGAATCCCTACCTCTAAATGAGGTACTAGTGAATATACTTGAATGAAGAGGCCTCTTGTCCGACCCATGACCACCTCCATGTGACAGAACCATCTCAACTCTCCGGGCCACATTGGCCGCCTCCTGGAAAGATATCTTACTCCTAGTTTTCCTAGCCATCTGAAGACGAATCGGCTAAATAAGTCCATCAATGAACCTCCTCTATCTCTCTCTCTCGGTGGAAAGTATGACAAGAGCATGACGAGGTAGGTCGATGAATCTGGTCTCATATTGGGTAACAATCATAAAACCCTACTGGAGACGCTCGAACTGCCTCCGATAGGCCTCTCTCTGGGTGATGGGGAGAAAATTCTCCAGAAATATCTGAGTAAACTGCTCCTAAGTCAAAGCTGGCGATCCGGCTGGTCTAGCCAAACAAAAATCCCTCCACCAAGTCTTGGCGAATCTAGACAAGAGAAAAGTGGCAAAATCGACCCCATTGGTCTCAACTATCCCCATGTTCCTGAGAACCTCGTAACAGCTGTCTAGATAATCATGGGGATCCTCACTAGATGCACCGTTGAAAGTAGTAGTGAAGAGCTTGGTGAGCCTATCCAACCTCCACAAAGCATCGGTAGACATAGCCGCTCCATCACCGGTCTGAGCTACCATATCCGGCTGAACTGCTCCAACTGGATGAACCGCTGGAGTCTGAATTTGGGGAGCTACCTGCTCTAGAGTGCGAGTAGCAGGAGTCTGGGTTCCTCCTCCAGCATGAGAGACAGCTGGTGCTATAGGAAGCAAGCCTGCCCGGGTGACACCCTTCATAAGGCCCACTAGATGGACCGGGGGTAGCAATAAACCTCTCTGGGACCTAAGCTGGGCCCACCGGAATTGCTGGGGCCGAAACCTCATCATCAAAATCAACCTGAGGCTCCGTTGTAGGTGCTGCTGCTCTAGGCTGAGCTCTGCCCCTACCTCGGCCTCTAGCACGGCCTTGGCCTTGCCCTCTAGCACTGCCTCGGCCTCGCCCTCTGCCCCCTCATGGGAGCTGTTGCTAGGGGCTTGGGCTGCTGGTCAGTGGATGAGGAAGCGCGTGTTGTCGCCATCTGCAAAATAACAGAGTGGAAATTCAATTAGAATTAAGAAACCAAACCGCACGATAGAAAAGAATAAATGTGAAGTTTTTCCTAACTCTGTAGCCTCTGGAGGATAAATATAGATGTCTCTGTACCGATCCCTCAGACTCTACTAAGCTTGTCTGTGAACTGTGAGACCCATGTAACCTAGAGCTCAGATACCAACTTATCACGACCCGGATTTCCCACCCTCGGGAGTCGTAATGGCGCCTACTAATATGAGCTAGGCAAGCCAAACCTTTAATCTAATCACTTAATTAACCAATTATTTCTTTTTAACAAATATAAGACGATAATATGATAACAACAAAAATTAAAATTTAAGCGGAAGACAACAATAAGATATATGAAGACTGCATCTATTACAAATACTTAAGCCTTAACCACCAAAACCTGGTGTCCCATACTTTCTAAGATTTCTACATACAAAGTCTGAAGAAATAATAATAAACTGTTTCTGAATAAAAGGAAAATGAAACAGGAAATAGGGACAGAGGGAGACGTCAGGGCCTGCGGACGCCTGCAGGTCTACCTTGGGTTTCCGGATAGACTGAAGGAAGCCTCCAAGCTATTGTCCAAAAGCTGCTCCGAGATCTGCACATAGTGTAGAGTGTAGTATCACCACAACCGACCCCATGTGCTGGTAAGTGTCCAGCCTAACCCTGGTGAAGTAGTGACGAGACTAGGACCAGACTACCAAATAAACCTGTGCAGTTCAAATATATATATATATACAACAGAAAAGAAATAAACAAATAAACAAATAATGATAGGAGGGGGAAACATGCTTCGGGGAATAAAAGGTAAAACAGAATGTCAAAAGAATTATAAAGGAATCAAAATCAACCACTAACAAGAATAAGGAAAATAAAGGAAGGTTTCACTTTCTTTTCATATCTTGTTGCAGGCGTGCAACCTGATCCCATTTCCTGCATCTCGTAATAGGCATGCCACCCGCTCCCATTTCATGTATCTCGTGGCAAACGTGCCACCCGCTCCCATTTTATTTATCTCATGGTAGGCGTACCACCTGCTCCCATTTCATTTATCTCGTGGTAGGCGTACCACTCACTCCCATTTCATTATATCTTGTGGTAGGTGTACCATCCGCTCCCATTTTATTATATCTTGTGGTAGGCGTACCACCCGCTCCCATTTTATTATATCTTGTGGTAGGCATACCACCCGCTCCTATTTCATTATATCTTGTGGTATCTTGTGGTAGGCGTACCACCCGCTCCCAGTTACCAGCCAACAATAATCATAAGGAATCCCGGCAAGGGAACAGGAGCAATATAACAACTTCCCGGCAAGGGAACAATGATATTTCAACAACATCCCGGCAAAGGAACAATACTATCAAAACAAACATCCCGACAAGGGAACATTAATATCAAACAAACATCCCGGCAACGGAAAAATGGTGATAATAACATATGAAGCGCAATAAACCACAACGGAGTCATAACAATTTTAATACAAGACTCACGGGCATGCTTGACACCAACGTATAGATACTCGTCACCATGCCTCTACGTCGTACTCCACAATTAACATGTAGCAAATAAGACACAACTCCTAATCCCTCAAGCTAAGGTTAGACCAAACACTTACCTTAAAGCTACGACCACAATCAAGCTTCAACTACCGCTTTACCCCTTGGCACCACTTCCAACTCGCTTGTATCTAGCCACAATTTACTTAATTACCTCAATAAACGCTAAATGAATCAACCCCAATGCATGAAAATGAGTTTTTCTAAAGTTTTGCCCAAAAGCCAAAAATCGCCCGCGGGCCCACATGGTCAAAACTCAAGGTTCGAACCAAAACCCTATTGTTCATTCCCCCACGAACCCAAATATATGATTTGTTTTGAAATCGAACCTTATATCGAGGTCCAAATCTCTAATTTTTGAAAAACCTAGGTTCTACCCAAAACACCCAATTTCCTCCATAAAAATCATTGATTTTGAGTTGAAATCATGTTAAAAGATGTTAATGATCGAAAAAAACGAGTTTGAAATCACTTACCAATGTTTTGTAGAAGAAAGGTTGTTTGAAAAATCGCCTCTTATATTTTTAAGGTTTTGAAAAATAAAAAATAACTGAAAATTCCGTCTTAATATACCCCTCTCAGACCCCCTGTGCGGACCGCACAAAATCGAGTGCGGCCGCACAGCTCTCCCTGTGGACTGCAGTGATATGCTTTATTATTTTGGCCATAACTTTATATTTTGAATCATCTCAAAATTCCCTGTAGATCAAAAGATATAGGCTTCCGAAGTTGGACTAGTGAAATGTTCTTCACCGCGGACCGCACAGAATCTAGTGCGGCCACAAAGCCGTCACCGCGGTCCGCACAAAATCTAGTGCGCCCGCACAGGCCCCTCCGCGGCAGCATTCCATTTTGTGTGGACCGCACTGATTTGTTCAGAGGCCTTACACTTCTCTGAACCTGCAACAACTATGTTTTTAAGCCTAAGACAACCTGGAACCTACCCGAGCCCTCAGAACTCCAAACCAAGTATGCATACTAACTCAAAGACATCATATGGACCTACTCGTGCGATCAATTCATCAAAATAACATGTAAAATCATGAATTAAACCTCAAAACTCAACATTTTCATCAAGAACTCTAAAAGTTCATAACTCTTCAACTAGAAGTCCAGCTCACGTTAAATAAATTCCGTTTTCACCAAATTTCATAGTTATCTTTCAAATACCATAACAAGTTTGTACCGGGCTCCAGAACCAAAATAAGGGCCTGATAACAATGGTTTCAAGCATTAATTCTTTTCTTTATTTCTTAGATAATTCAATAAAATAATTTCTTTCAAAAATTAATTTCTAAGGCTTGGGACCTCGGAATTCATTTTCGGGCATACGCCCAAGTCCCATATTTTACAGTGGACCTCCCGGGATCGTCAGAACATGGATCCGGGTCTGTTTGCTAAAAATGTTGACCAAAGTCAACCATAATCAAATTTTTAACTCTAAAATTTCTATTTCTCATATTTTCATATAGAAGGCTTTCTGGATATAGGTCCAGACCATGCTCAAGGTGGGGTAAAAAGGAGGTTTATAGGCCTCGGAACACTGAATTCATTTTCAACAAGGTCATCACAATATACCAATATGTGCGAGAAGTCATGAATGACGTAATATCGTACATCATATGAAAAATGCATCTCTATGTCTGTACGTCATGTGTGCATGTCAATGCCATGTATCTCAAAGATGCACTCATGTACTCACACTCTCAGAGTACTCAATCTGACTGTCTCACACTTTCCACTCATCATGCTCAATCACTCAGTACTGTATATGGCCGATCCGGTCCAAGAAAGATCCATCCCGGAATATATACATCAACTGACCAACAATCACTCAGTATTGAGTAGGGCCAAATCCAGCATGTGGGGAAGATCCATCCCCAGGTATATAAATACTCCGAACAAGATCCATGTCCAGGGAAAATCCAACCCTCAATATAATCAACCGCGCTCATTGGGGGTGTGTACAGACTCCGTAGGGGCTCCTTCAGCTCAACCGCTATCATAAATCAGTATAATAGTTGTGGCGTGCTACCCGATCCCATATATGTAATCAATATAACATACTGCGGTATGCTGCCCGATCCCATAATATCACTCATACTCAGGCCCTCGACCTCACTCAGTCATCAATCTCTCCAGTTTCTCGGGCTCACAATGCCATGAAACTAGCCCAAAATGATGATATGATATGCCAATAAATGGTAACAGAGACTGAGATATGATATGCATATGTATACGTATGACTGAGTCTATAAAGCAATGAAAGCAGATAACTCAACAACAGAAATGACCTTAGTGCGCCCAACAGGATAAGCATGTAGACTATACATGGTTTCTAATATGTGGAAATTTCATGGTTAAAGGTAAGATCAGGTAACTATGCAATACCGCAGAAATAACGGAGTCACAATTCACATGGTGCATGCCCACACGCCCGTCACCTAGCATGTGCATTAACTCAACACCAATCACATAGCACAAAATTCGGGGTTTTATTGTCACGACCCAAAATCCACTAAGGGTCATGATGGTGTCGGACACTACTGTCAGGCAAGCCAACACAAAAAAGTTAATCACATTCCAATTTTAGTGTTTATTGAAAATCATTTCTTTTATACATTAAACAATAAATAATAAAATTCACTAAATAAACAATGATGTCTATAACAAACTTAAATATTGAATAGCCCATAGTCATCCCAGAACCCGGCGTCACAAGTGCATGAGTAATTTCTAGGAAACAATATAATACAATAACTGTCCGGAATACAAATTGGACAGTTGCGGGTCGTCTTAAGGGGTGCAGCTCACCTAAGCCTCCGTATCAAATATACCACTGCGCCTGACTAGGCCACTAGTCGTACATGTGCATGTGCAACAAAATGCACAACAAGTGTAGTGTGAGTACAAAAATAACATGTATCCGGTAAGTATCCTGTCTAACCTTGAAGAAGTAGTAACGAGAGACATCGACACTTACTAGTGGTCCAATAGTAATATATTAATAATGTGAAAAATCATGGATTTTATAGGGCATATGTAAACTAATTAATCCTGAAGCAGGTAGACTATTCCTTAATAATAATAGATTTCCAAAGATTCATATTTCATCATCTTTTTATCAATTTATCTTAGGCCAGGGAGGAAATATCAATTTTGTAAATCTCAAGCAAGCATCACAAACCTGCGCAAGTCATAGCCGAGGTCGTATGGCCTGATCCAACATAATAATAAAATGTGCACTGCCAGAGGGTCGAATGGCGCAAACCATAAATGCATCTATTACCCCGTTCGTGAATCATATGTGCGACGCGGTCAAATAAAAGTAATAGAGTCACCCCGCTCACGAATCACACATGCGACGTAGGTACCCATAGATACACACATTCAAACAGTCAATCAAGACTTTATCAGGAAACAACTACCTAAGAAATGATAATTTTCTCTTTTAACGGTCAAGAAAATGATGTTTAACTTTTAGAAATTCATTTTCCAGGTTCGATATGATTTAAGCATATTAAATTGACAATAAAGTTACAAGTACGGTAAGTAAGCATGCTTTTGGATCCTAGACTACCCGGACTTAAGCATTTTAGTACCTACGCACAGACTCTCGTCATCTCGTGCGTACGTAGCCCCCCACAAATAGAAGCACATATCCAATTATTTCACCTTTGGGGACAATTCCCTCTTACAACGTTAGAAAGAAGACTTACCTCACTCCAAAGTTCCATAACCGGTTTCAAGCCCTTCCGATGACCCAAATCGATGCACAACGCTCCAAAACTAGCCAATAATTATGCAAAACCATTAATATATGCTCAAACACTCATTATAATCTAATTTATAACAAATTTCTAACCCCGATTGACAAGTGGATAAAAATCACCCTTGGGCCCACGTGCCTCGATTTCGAAATTTTTCGAAGATAAAGTTTACCCATAACCTCATGAACTCAAATATATAATTAACTCTCAATTTCATGTCCAAAATCGTTGTCGAAATCCAAGAATACCAAATTCCTAGGTTTTCCTCAAAAACCCAAATTTCTACTAATTTTCATACTTTAATCCGTATCTAAGTCATGTATTTAACTTGTAATGAGTGGGAACAACTTATCTTGACATTGATGACAAAGAATGAGCTCCAAACTAGCTCCAAGACCAGCACTCATGGAGGGAATAAGGTGAAAATGAGTCAAACCCTTGTTATTAAAAGAATACACTGCGTCCAGCCTTTCCGCACCTGCGGTCACTTGACCGCTTCAGCGGTTCTGCAGGTGCGGCGCCACTACCACTTCTGCAGTCTTTCACCAGACCCCTCACTCCGCTTCTGCGCTTCCCCTTACGCAGGTGCGGTACCGCTTCTGCGGCAAGATGACCGCATCTGCGGTCCTAGCATTTCCCTTCACAACCGCATTTGCGCTCCTTTGGCCGCTTTTGCAGCTCCGCACCTGCGGCCAAGACCTCACAGGTGCATTTACACCAGATGACAGCAGGCTTCCGCTCTATCTCCCAACTCCCATCCGATTCGCTAACCACCTAGAATCAACTCGAGGCCCCCGGGACCCCGTCCAATCACACCAATTAATTCCAAAACACATTACGAACCTAGTCGTGCCTTCAAATTACATCAGATGTCAAAGCCATGAATCGCACTCCAATTCGAGCTTTATGAAATTTTGAACTTTAAACTTCTTCATTCGATGCCGAAACCTATCAAATCACGTCCGATTGACCTCAAAATTTGCACACAAGTCACATTCGACATTACGGACCTACTCCAACTTCCGGAATCGGAATCCGACCTCGATATCAAAAAGTCCACTTCCGGTCAAACTTCTAAAAAACCTTCAAATTTCTAACTTTAGCCAAATGACTCGAAAATGACCTACAGACCTCCGGATTTACTTACGATCGCGCTCCCAATACCAAAATCACCATACGCAGCTATTCCCAAATGCGAAATCCCAAACGGACATCGATAACATTGAAATGAACTTCAACCCAAATTTATGAGATTCTTCCGAAATGCTAACTTCCATAATAGGCACTGAAATGCTCTCGGGTCATCCATAACCAGATCCGGACATACGTCCAAATCCAAAATCATCATACGAACCTATTGGAACCTTCAAATTCTGATTCCGAGGTCGTTTGCTCAAAAATTCGATCTTAGCCAATTCTTTCAACTTAAAGCTTCTGAAATGAGAATTTCCTTTCCAAATCAACTCTGAGCTTCCTGAAATTCAATTCGGACCACGCGTACAAGTCATAATACGTGAAGTGAAGCTGCTCATGGCCTCAAATTGCCAAACGACACGCTAGAGCTCAAAACGACCGATCGGGCCATTACATTCTCTCCCACTTAAACATACACCGTCCTCGAATGTGTTGAGAACTGCACTAAAGTTGTCCGAAATCACTGTTTAACACCTCATGCACCTACCCGTGTTACCACAGCTTAGTCGAGCACATTATCTCGATCAAATTTGAAGATATTCTCCTTTATTCAAACAAATAAGCTTATAACACAATTCCAACACCCGAAATTCTCTGCCATGCCTGCTTCCAACCTACGAATGTCGTATCAATCACTACACGATGTACCAAAACATGACTGCATACCTTTGCTGAATTCTCACCATAAATAACATCATTCACGGACCATAATAACCTTCTCTTATCATAATAATCAACATTTCCTGAATCTTATGCTCACAATGCACCTCATGACATATATAAATCTTGTCCAAAGTTTTGCAATACCGCCACAACAGAGGAGATGCGTAGAAATTCATTACCAACTATCGAGTCAACATATCATTGAGTCTATACTACTGATAAGAACCATCACCTCATTCTAAACCAAATAATGGTATTTTCTCTTTGATATAATTCATATAATCCGATCGCACTGATCCTGGATCCAATAACCTTGCCTCACCGAGTATGAACTGCTCAGGCAATAAGCCACCCTAGACATGGCCAAAAGTTTCTTATGACGCCACAATGTGCCAATAGGCTACAAACGCGAACGTGGTACATAAGAAAAATGATCTCTGGAAGGGACTACTCAACTCGCAACTAATATGACCTTTCCCCAGAATATGGGAAACAAAACACACAAAGATTAGAATATAGAAAACTGTACTTAACATTATACTGTTGTGGCGTGCAACCCAATCCAAACAATAGCATTTTGCTAAACTGAACCCGACACACAAAAATTTAGTTTGCTAATTTAGTTTAGTTCAGGGTCAACCTAGCTTATAGGACAATTAGCACTTTCATTCATGTTTTTGAATGCAACGTTCAATTAGCTTTTAGTTTGGTTTGATTCCATGTTAATCTAGGGTTTATTATGAATTAGTTTCATGTGTCAATTAAAGCATAATTGAATATGGTAGTTTAATTGCTTTAGATTAATTAGGGCTAATATTAGAAGTATAAACTATTTGTTTGCTCTATTCTTCTTTATGTTTCCATTTGTTGTCTAATTGATGAAAGCATGAATTAGATTAACTAGGTTTCTGTTATCAGTTCAATTTGGTTTTAGTGTCGTTTAGGGTTAATTAAATAAGAAATTCTTATTGATGAATTGGTTAGCTTTAAGATAGAATGAAATCAACATGTTTTGTTTCAGCATTAATTTGGTTTTTTGATGCTTTTCTGGTTCTATTTAGCTTGATTTGAAAATCAATGGAACCTTAGGGGTTCATTTGAATTTAAAAGAGTCTAGGATGAACCAGAAATAAGTAGTAACCTAAAGGGTAGAAAAGGGTTTTTTACTTAAGATGAAAATCAGAAATATACTAGAAAAGGGTACAGATGTCCCAGCTGTTAAAAAGATGCTGAAATAATAGGATAGTTGTATCAAGGACTGTACTATTATTTCCTAAGATAAGGAATATGCTAAGAAGATACCTTCCCCATAGGCAGCCTATATATGGGCTCAATCATTCTGAAAAATACATATTTGGATAGACATTTTTAGCAACAATTTACTGCACAAAAATCACTCCTTCCTTTTCTGAAAAGTTTATGTTTCAGAAATTTTAGGAAAAAACTTTCTTCTTTGGTTCTATTAAAAGCTGAAAAATGACTTGAAGTAGGGCATTCTCTCTTGGTTTCTGTGGCTGAAATCTCTGAGTTTTCAAAGGATGAGTTTGGTTTTCCTTTGCTGGGCTGGTTACCGTTGATGTTGCTCCCTCTCTTTTTGGAAGTTCAGTATTATTCTAGTGACCTCTATTTGGTATCTTTTCTTGAATCATCTTTAGGTATGTAATCATGCTCTAACTATGAAATGAATCTATTTGTTCAAACCTGAAGTTCTTCATGAATATGTGTGTATGGCTGAAGGCAATGTGTGTTTATTTCTGTCAAGTTTGTTTGGTATTTTTGTATACACGAAAAATGTTATTAAAAGTGGTATCGATAGCTTTGGTTCATAGTAAAACACTTAGTTGAGATTGTTGTATATGGTTGTCTTAAGTAATATTTTCTCTTCCTCCATCTGATTTCTTCACTTAAATACCTTTTCTCTGTTTTTTTCTTCTTAGTTGGCCATGAGCTATAACATGTTGGTTCAACCACTAGTTGGTTGGATCAGTCAGTTTAGAAACTCTAAGGTGGGATTTACAAGTTTCTTTAACAAAGGAAGATGAAGCTACTACGGACAAAGCCATGTTCAAAAGAGGCAGGGATGTTCTACTAGTATACAAATTTGTAATAGTTTAGCTCGAGATTTGGTTAGTAGATTAGTGTCGGATTATTTTGTCATTTAGAATATTTGTTTCAAAAAAGCAGTGTCATGAATTAACAGTAATACAAAACTCGTTTATTGGTGTAAAGGTTGTCATTCATACTGGGAGTTTTGTAATAATTGGACTGTCCAAGAGCTTCGTTAAACAAGTTCTATTTGTAAGTTGAAACTTACATTTCACATGCTGGGTTGCAATTAATGCATCTAACTGTGTGTTCTTGGTAAAATTTAAGGTGTAAATTTTGTAAACAACACTGATTTAAATTAAGATGTCCATTGTTTGATTTTTTTATTATTCTATCATGAGGAGAGATTTGAGTGTTTGGTTTGGGCTTGGCTAAGGTCCAGTCAAGGCAGCCTGGTGAAAGTCAGCTTGGGCTGCCTTTATCCGAGTTCACTCTTTGTCTTTGGGGCTCGACTTCAGGCCCAAATGGCCTTGAGCTCTTGTTCCATTTCCTCAACATAATAAATGTTTTTCTTGTCTGGAATTGGGCTGGAATTGGCCCAACTAAAAACACGCCTTTGTTTTCTGATTGTGTGCTCCTATGAATAAGTAATTGTACATTTTAAGTTCAGCCATGTATAATTTATGTTTGCAAATCGTATGTATTATGATTAGCATTCAATTTTGTGATTGTGAATCTGAATCTCTTTAATTCGGAAAGAAAGTTCATTTGTAGTTCATGATTTATGCATATACCATGGCTAAAAATGCATAAGGTGGATAGGCCTAGCCGATGCCAATGCACAACTGGGCCCGCCTAAAATTTAAGCCCAACGTGGGCTATTTGTTTCCGGATCAGCGATTGTATTTTGAGGCCTCTAATTTTTGGGCAAAATAGTGAGCCCAAGTAAGGTTTTCAAATTGATTTTTCAATAGGCCACAACCGGCCTTGTTCAAAAATGATCAAAGGCCCAATGCTTGTTTCTTAAAACCCGTCCATAACTATTAGCTCCCGATAAGTTTAGGTTGGCTTTCAAATAAGAATATCTTTAGGTGGTGTTAAATTAAATACCTTCTTTTAAAATTATTTGAGGTGTGCCATGCTAAATAAAACCCCTAAGCCCATGACCTTCATAAAACTAGTTAGCTCCTATAGAAAATTTGAGGTGTGCCATTTCTCATTAGATAACCTATGGCCCTCATATAATTAATTCAAACCTTTTTAAAATCGAGGTGTGCAATCAATAGAACTTTCCATGGCCCTCATAAACGTTGTTATTAATATTGAACCCTCGTAGTTGCTTTAGGTGTGTTCTTTAAATTGATTTTTAATTACTAAATTCGGGTGCACATTTCATGTGACCCAACTCCAACTCTCAACAATGTTAAATAGAACGTGTCGCGAACCGCGGGTGCATTTCATGTGGTGTGGTTCAAGGCATGTTTTAAATGACATTTAGTCTTCCTAAAAGCGGTTTACATAATTAAAAGCGGTTAATAAGCTAAAAATGCACCATAGGCTAAAACATGTTATAAATCAGATAATAGGCCAATTTTAATAGTTTAAGCAACCGTGCTCGAACCACGGAACCCAGGAATGCCTAACACCTTCTCCCGGGTTAACAGAATTCTTTATCTAGAATTTCTGGTTCGCGGACTTTAAAAAATAAAAATTTCCTCGATTTGGGATTTTAAAATAAAATGGTGACTTGGCACACCAAATAAACTATCCCAAGTGGCAACTCTAAAAATAAATAAAATAATCTCATTTCGAATAATGTCACTTTAATTGGAAAAACTCCCTTATATACCCCCTCGGATGGTAAAAAGGGAGGTGTGACAGCTCTTGCGACTCTACTGGGGAATCAAACCCAGAACTTTTGTTCAGGGTTTAAGAATTTGAGCTTAGAATAACTGTTATAGTTGGCTTGTTTTATCTGATTTTTACATGTTGAGCCTAATGTGCTAAATGCTGCTTTTACCGCTTTGATATTGTTTGGACTGTATATAAATTGCTACAAAACCGTCTTCTATCTGAGTCTTCTAAATCATCTAGGAAGTGTACACTTCATGTAACTTCTTTTCTGTTAGAGTCATAACCTAATTTTAGAAGCGAGGTTCGGACAAGTTGCAAAGCCGATGAAGCTTTTGTATTCTCGGTACGCTGCACCCCCCCCGGCTCGACCTGTTCGCTCGAGTAAGCCAGGTCTAGATCAAATAAACCCAGGTTTTAAACCTAGTATAACAAAGTCTCATGCCGGATCCCTAGTAGGAACGCTTGTTTGCATCACGTGCATTTGACTTTGGAGGCTCAATACAGGGGTTGGGTCTGTCTAGGACAAATGTACCCGAAATGAAAAGACCATCCTGATGCATTCTACTTGCTACTTGTGCATTTATTTGCTTCGTATTGCATGTTGACTAGCTTATGAATAATGGAGAAAAGTTGGGAAAGAGAAAAATCAATTTGAGGGCTGAGAGAGATAATTACCTATTTTTGGAAAATCCGGTATCCAAAAAGTACCGAAACTTTGACGAAATTTTGAAAAAAAAAAGAAAGAAAATTTGTTTCAAGAAAATATATGGTATTATTTTTATTATGCCCGAACTACGCAAGTTTGATTCTCACCGGATGTGGGATACGTAGGCAACCCTTACTGGGTCCAACTCCATTTTTGCAAAAATAACCCAAAAAGAATAAAAAATTTATTGTTTTGTCATAAATAAGTTAAGTGATGTCATTCTTGTCTAAATAGCCAAAATGTCCCCAAAAGGGGGCCGAAAGGCTACTTTTGCAAGAACAACCACCTAAGGTTTCTTTTTCAAAATTTTGGTTGATTAGCAAACACAGCCTTAAAATCTTCTTTCCTGAAGTGCTGAAGGGTCGTATTTGCAAGGCCTGGTCTTTGTTTTGAAATGAAAAATTTTGAAAAATTGATAACTTCCTCTTGAGTCAAAATAAATCATGATCTTTTAACCAAATCACCCTAATAAATGTGTAGGATGAGCACAATTGAAAATGAACCCTTCACAAATTTTGAGGAAATCCCATTACAGATCCATGTGTGGTGGAATGACTTAGGAAAAGTCAGCAGAGAGATTGTGGTAAAAGTTTTGGGCGGTCTTGTTGGACTTCTAAAAATCAAACCAAGGTTGGATGTGATTGAAGCTTTGATACCTTTCTAGGACTTGACGCATAATGTGTTTCACTTTTCTGATTTTGAGCTCATCCCCACGCTGGAGGAAATTGCGGGCTATGCCGGTCTTAGTGGGAATCTTAGAAGTCGGTACCCAGTGGCACCAAGAACAGTGACTCCTCACAAGTTTCTAGATCTGTTGAGCATCAGTCGGGAGGTTCAAGATGGAAATCTAGCCAAGGGATTTTGCACATTCCATTTCTTGTACTAGCGCTGTGGCAATCCCCACAGTTTTAACGCACCAAATACTGGCCTGATCCATTCGGGAAACAAGGATAAATGGGAGGCATGGCGGGGTTTGGCTTTTATAGTGGCATTTTTGGGTGTCATAATCTTCCCAATAAAAGATGGGAACATAGAATTGGTTCTTGTAGGAATGGTCGACATCATGATTAAAAAAGCTAATGGCACCCTTGTTCCAATGATCTTAGCGGAGATTTACCGAGCTTTAACCATCTGCCGAGAAGGGGAAAGATTCTTCCAAGGTTGTAACCTGCTCCTACAACTTTGGATACAAGAAAATATTTGTCACCGCTTGGGGTACATGAACTACGGCATGACTGGTCGGAATTGCATTGAAGATTATGAAAACTGAGTGGTGGGTTGTGAATTTCCAGAAGGTACAGAGGCTTGGTTTGCGCATTTGAGTTTCTTAACTTCAGACAAAATTGAGTGGACTTTCGGTTGGCTCCCTGTCACTAAAGTCATTTGCATGTCAACCGAGGTGTGTTATCTTCTCTTAATGATTCTCTGGAGCATTCAGTCGTACGCTCCACACAGGGTGTTGCGCCAATTAGGCAGGTTCCAAACTATCCCATATGATGAAGATCTGAGCCGACAAGTCATCGAATTGGGTCCCAAAGCTGTATTCCCAGAAGGAAAAGTTCGTCAGATTTGGAATGAATGTATATTTCTAGAGCCAAAGACTCGGGTGCGGGATCTAGCTAAAGGCGAGTTAGACCCTAATTACATAACTTGGTTTGGTAAAAGGTTTCAAGTCCCTCAGGAGCCCGAACAACCTGCTAAAAGACCTCACGTCCAGCAATTCACTAATAATTCATGAGAGCAATGGGATTTGTTGGCGAAGGAGGCAAACTACAGGGCCAAGATAAGCAAATTGGAGGGACAAATCAGAGATCTCAAATTTGAGAATAGTGTACAAGCTGCTGCCGATGAAGGGGAAAAGAAGAAACTGGCTCAAGAAAACAAAGCCCTTCGAGCCCAGATCCAAAAAATGAAAATAGTTGCTGAGAATCAGGAAAGAAGCCAAGCAGATGAAAGGCTCATAAGTGGTCTCAGAAGGAAAGTATCTGAGTATCAGGATGACTTAGAGAAATCTAAGGTTAATCTAGCAAGAGCCCGAGCACGGATGGCAAAGAACACAGAGGGACGGGCGGAGTTTGTACGGCAGCTGAAAAGGAAATATGAGGGAACAGTCACAGAGTTGAAGAAAAAGCTAACTACCCTCGAAAATGAGATGGCCAAACAAGCTAAGAACTTTAAAGCAGAAAGGGAACATTGTTATGCATTAATGTCCCAGCTAGAGGAAGATATGCAACAACTGCAAAGTCAAAACAATCATGACACCCAGGTGCTAGAAGCTAGGTCTCAACAAATAGGGCATTTGCTCCAAGAAAAGGGTATCATCAGGGAGAGGGTTAGAGCAATTGCTGATTACATCGTCATGAAGTGCCATGAATGTGAAGACATGACTAGAACCACTTTCTTTGCTGTAGTAATGACCCTTGTTTTTTTAAATAATGAGCGAAGTGGAGTGTCTTCAAGGGGATCTTGCATGCAGGCCCGTGGCAAGACCGACTAATATCCCACGGGCCCCTGGAGTAGAAGCACTTATGTACTCTTGATTTCCATTTTTGAGTCTGTAATTCAGTTTTTAGTTTTAAAATATGTTTTGAGTCTGTTTGTAGTTTTAAATTCCTAGAAAGTGTATGATGGAGTCTTTTGTAATAGAGAACATTGGAGTTTTATTAATGAAAATTGGAAAATCCCAAAAATTGTTTCTTTATTTTTCATATTCATTTCTTGAACTATGTGATGATCTGATTCACACGGCATCGTGATACGTAGGCTATCCTCATCTGATCCGGTCATGGTTTTTGTAAATAACTCAAATAAAAGAAAAGAGAGAGCCAAAGAAAAATCAAAAGAAAAGCGATAAAAGCAAGAAAAGATAAAAAACAAGAAAAGGAAAGAGAGGAAAATAGGAATAAGAGGAGAAACATTAAAGAGCCAAGGTGGAAAGAAAATATGACCGGGGAGATAAACAAAAGTCGGGATGAGACATGCAATTATTGCAAAACATGTAGAAACACATTTAACTGTATAGGTGCATCACACCCCAATGTGCGATTCCCTACATGTTAATTGCTTCAAACTAACCGGTTTGTTGTCTACTATTGAGTATAGGTTCTGTTTTTAAGGTGGTTGGTTTGTGGTAACCTGGCTTCACACCTATACTTCACAAGATGAAAAGGCAGTGTAGAAATGTCGTTAGAAGGTCTTCCACCAACAATTCATATCTCAGATGATAGCCCGCTATCGGTTATCTCAACCTCAGAGTCAGCGGTAGCTGAGGAGAATAAGGCACTGCGCCTCCGCATGCTAGAAATGTGGGACGCCTGGTCCAATGGTAGAGAACCGCCAAGTGCCATACCCAGTTTCACCGAGTTACTTCCCAGGGAAACTGGAAATTCCAATATTCCGATAAATTACCCGAATACCTCACTTGGATATCCCACCATCTCAGCTCATTTCACCAGAACACCTTCTGAAGTTCGCCCCCAAGTGGTTTCGGGAGTGGACTCCAACATATTTACCACACCACTAACCTCGGATGCGGTGCAACCCACTTTACCTAGGCCAAGCTTTGATCCATCATCCTTCACCTTCCAAGTACCATCTTTTCCACCAGAACCTACCCAGTTCACCACCAATTCTTACCCTCAACAACCCCGGTATGAGTTTACCGTGGGACAGGAGAAAACTACCAAGAACCCCGAGCAGGAGGAAATCACTCAGAAGATGGGGAGAATGCAACAGAGCCTTAAGAATATACAAGGTTTGAGCGGACAAAAGAGCGTATCTTATGCTGATCTATGTATGTTCCCGCATGTGCATTTGCCTTTGGGTTTCAAGACCCTAAAATTCGAAAAGTATGAAGGGCATGGGGATCCCATACACCTTAAGAGGTACTGCAATAAACTGAGAGGAGCAGGTGGAAAAGAGGAGCTTATTTTGGAGAGAGTTTAGTGAGCATTGCTTCCGAGTGGTACATGGATCAGGACATGTCTCGTTGGCACATTTGGGATGATCTGGCCTAAGATTTTGTCAGGTAGTTTCAGTATAACATAGACATAGCTCCCGACAGGAATTCTCTGTCGAATCTCAAGAAGAAGTCATCGAAATGTTTCCGAGAATATGCTGTTAAATAGAGCGAACAAGCGGTCAGGATCAAGCCCCCGATGGATGAAAAAGAAATGGTGAGTATTTTTCTTCAAGCCCAAGAGACTGACTACTTTCAAAATATGATGTCTGCAATGGGGAAACCATTTGCTGAGGCCATCAAGATTGGTGAAATGGTCGACAATGATCTGAATACAGGGCTCATATTGAGCCAATCTTCCATAAGAGCTACATCCCAAGAAATTCAAGATGGGTCCGGAGGTGTAGCGAATAGAAAGAAGAAATAAGAGGTGGTAATGGCAGCCCCAAGTTTGAGAAACCTCGTTCACCCATAAGTTACTTCCCTCCAAGTACCCCATAACATTATTATCCCCATCAGGATGTGGCCTATGCTATGGCTCCTCAGCTATACGCAGTAATGAACGCCCAGCCATACGCTCGGCCACAACAGCAGTTTAACCAAAATAGAGCTCCACCTCCTAGAAATAATCCTCCCAACCAAGCTTAGTATAATCCCTAACTTTTACAAAATATTTCCCCTACAATGCTCGTGTTCGAGAGACACCCAGGAGAACAAACTTCACGCCTATTGGTGAGTCATAACCTAGCCTTTTCCCTAAATTGGTCCAAATGGGTTTGCTACAACCCGTACCCCCGAATAGGCAAAATCCAGAGTCACCTTCTTACCGACCTGGCACCCAATGTGCCTACCATTCTGGGGTGGAAGGACATGATACTGAAGACTGTTGGACTCTAAAAAGGGCTGTTGAAAACCTCATAGAGCAGAAATGGATAGTGCTAAAGGATGAAGAAATTCCTAATGTGACCAACAACCCATTACCAGCTCACAACAACGGACCGGTCATTGGAATGATTTGTGATGATAAAGAGTTTGATCCTACCTTGAAAGCCATCATTGCAATCGCTAACGTTGAGAAAACGCTAAAGGCTGATTCAAAGAAAGAAAAGGGACAGAAGAAGAGTAAACCCACCCCTCAAAGCACAGAAAAGGTAGTGGAAACCAAAACTGAGGACGTACCATCGAAATATGCCATTCTTTATGTTCCCCGGGGTCACAGGAAAGAACAAATGACATTGACCCCTCCAAGAAGGTTGGAGCTGAACAAGGGATCTAAAATGTACGTGCCTAAATGGACCTATGTGGTACGGGGGCCGGTAATTTCACCAAGGCTGAATGAGCCCGTGGTTATTGGTCGCGTACTGCAGAGGCCCATAACAGACCCCACTATCATCCCGTGGAATTATAACAAAGTGGTAGTAACCTACAAAGGAAAAGTGGTCCTGGGAGAAGCAAATGAAACTAACCTAGCTGAGAAATACCTTAACGTGGGAGAAGTGAACAATGCCAAGCAGAAACGCTTCCCGATCAAAAGGCTAGTTAGTGCTGAAGAAGCAGAAGAGTTCTTCCGAAAGATGAAAACTGTGGACTGTGAGGTAATAGACCAACTTTGGAAGTCTCCTTCACAGGTTTCACTCCTGTCTCTGCTGGTGAGCTCAACCGAGCATCAGAAAGTGTTGATAAAAAACCTCGACGAAGCTTATGTTCCTATTGAAACCACTATTGAATAACTGGAGAGGATGGTGGAAAGATTCTTCGTAGTCAATCAAATTTCCTTTAGCAAGAATGATTTTCCCCCGAAAGGTGCCGCCTACAAAAAAGCCCTCCATCTGATAGTTAAATGTGAGGGGTACTATATGTAAAGAGTCATGATAGATGGCGGATCCGGAGTTGATATCTGCCCTCTCTCAACTTTGCAAAGAATGGAGATTGGGACTGAGAGAATCAGGCCTAACAATGTCTGTGTGCGTGCCTTTGATGGCATCAAGAGAGATACCATAGGAGAGATCAATTTGATTTTGACTATTGGTCCTGAGGATTTTGACCTACCCCGATTATCCCCCTGTCCAGCAAAAACAAAGGAAATTCAAAACTGATATCAGTGACAAGATCAAAGAGGAGGTCACGAAACAGTTGAAGGCGTGGGTGATCCGAGTGGTCTGATACACCACATGGTTGGCTCATGTGGTTCCCATACCAAAGAAAGATGGGAAAACTCGAGTGTGTCTTGACTACCGAGATCTAAACAAAACAAGTTCCAAAGTCAACTTCCCATTACCAAACATCCACATCCTTGCTGATAACTGTGCCAAACATAAGATACAATCTTTGGTGGATTGTTATGTAGGATATCATCAGGTGTTGATGGATAAAGATGATGCGGAAAAGACGGCCTTCACCACACCCTAGGGCACCTATTGCTACAGAATCATGCCTTTTGGTTTGAAGAATGTCGGGGCAACTTATATGAGGGACATGACTACCATCTTTCATGACATGATGCACCAAGAAATCGAGGTGTATGTGGACAATGTGATCATCAAATCCAAAACACATGGCGACCATTTTCGGGACCTGAGAAAGTTCTTTGAGCGGCTGCATAAGTATGATTTGAAGCTAAATCCGGCTAAATGTGCATTTGGGGTTCCGTCTGGCAAACTCTTGGGATTTATAGTCAGTCGGAGGGGCATCGAGCTAGACCCAACAAAGATAAAATCCATTCGAGATTTGCCTCCTCCAAGAACAAAGAAAGAGGTTATGAGCCTACTGGGAAGGTTGAACTACATCAGCCGGTTCATCGCTCAGTTGACATCTACATGTGAACCCATATTCAAGTTAATGAAGAAAGACGTGGCAACTAAATGGACAGATGAGTGTCAAGAAGCCTTTGACAAAATCAAAGAATATTTGTCGAACCTACCAGTCTTGGTCCCACCTGAACCGGGGAGGCCTTTGTTTTTGTACCTGACAGTCTTGGAAAAAATTTTCGGCTATTTCCTCGGGCAACACGATGCAACTGGGAAGAACGAGCATGAAATCTACTATTTGAGCAAAAAGTTCACAAGTTATGAAGCCAAATATACCCTGTTGGAAAGGACTTGTTGCGCCCTAACTTGGGTCGCTCAGAAGCTTAGGCATTACCTGTTGGCCTATACCACTTACCTCATCACTAGGATGGATCATTTAAAGTACATATTCCAAAAGCCGATGCCCACATGGAGGTTAACAAAATGGCAAATCCTACTAACTGAATTTGACATAGTCTATGTCACCCGCACGGCAATAAAAGCCCAAGCTTTAGCGGATCACCTAGCTGAAAACCCTGTTGATGATGAATACCAGCCCTTGAGCACCTACTTCCCGGATGAAGAGGTAAATTCAATCGAGGTAACATCAGAAGACACCAACACTTGGAAATGTTCTTCAATGGAGTTGTGAACGCAAAAGGTGTCGGGATTGGGGCAATTTTGATCTCACCCACTGGTCAACACTATCCATCCATAGCCAGGCTCCGGTTTTTCTGCACAAACAACATCGCCGAGTATGAAGCCTGCATTATGGGTATGAATATGGCAATCGACCAAGATGTTGAAGAACTATTGATCATGGAGGACTCAGACTTGATTATCCGACAAGCTCAAGGTGAATGGGAAACTCAGGATATCAAGCTTATTCCATACAGGCAACATGTGGAAGATCTTAGCAAGCGGTTCAAGTCAGTGGAGTTCAGGTACATCCCTCGTTTTCATAATGAACTGACCGATGCACTCGCTACTTTGGCCGTATCCAGGAAATCTCCACATTGACCCGTTGGAAATCCAAATCCGAGAAAGGCACGGTTACTGCAATACGGTTGAGGCTGAACCGGATGTTCAGCCATGGTATCATGATATCAAGAGATTTCTGAAAACTAAAGAATATCCCGATCAAGCCAGTGGAGACCAAAAGAGAACCATTAGACGGCTTGCAAGCGGTTTCTTCTTGAGCGGTGAGGTCTTGTACAAAAGGACTCCGGATCTCAACTTTTTACGATGTGTTGACGCCGAAGAGGATGAAAGAATCATGTATGAAGTGCATGCAGGAATGTGTGGACCCCACATGAATGGCTACATTTTGGCAAATAAAATCCTTCCAGTGGGCTATTACTGGATGACTATGGAAAAAAATTGCTTCAGTTTTGTCCGAAAATGTCATCAGTGTCAGGTGAACGATGATCTGATTCATGCACCACCTACAGAACTGCATCCTATGTCAGCACCATGTCCATTCGTTTATTGGGGAATGGATGTTAATGGGCCAATCGAGCCAAAGGATTCAAATGGGCATAGATTCATATTGGTGGCCATCGACTACTTCACAAAGTGGGTTGAAGCCATTACTCTCAAAGTTGTCACTAAGAAAGTAGTGGTAGACTTCGTGCACTCCAATATCATCTGCCGTTTTGGTATTCCTGCAACTATCATTACGGATAACGCTGCAAACTTGAACAGTCATTTGATGAGGGAGATATGTGAACAATTCGAGATAACGCATCGGAACTCTACCCTTACCGACCAAAAGCTAATGGTGCCATTGAAGCAGCAAACAAGAACATCAAGAAGATTCTGAGAAAGATGATCCAAAGTTCCAGGCAATGGAATGAAAAGTTACCATTTGCATTATTGGGATATCGCACAACTATGCGCACATCAGTCGGAGCAACCCCATACCTATTGGTTTATGGCACAGAAGCCGTGATACCCGTAGAAGTCGAAATCCCTTCTCTTCGGATCATTGTGGAAGCTAAAATTGAGGACAGTGAGTGGGTCAAAACCCGGCTAGAACAGTTAACCCTGATTGATGAAAAGCGAATGGCCGCAGTCTTCCACGGGCAGTTGTATCAATAAAAAATGGCCCGTTCCTATAACAAGAAAGTGCGGCCTAGAAACTTTGAAGTGGGGCAACTCATTTTGAGGCGTATCCTCCCTCACCACCAGGAAGCAAAAGGAAAGTTCGCTCCTAACTGGAAGGGCCCATACATTATCAGAAAATTGCTACCAAAAGGGGCGTTATACCTGGGAGACATCGTAGGGAATGACCCCGAAACAACTGTAAATGCAGACGCAGTCAAAAGGTATTATGTCTAGTCTTTCTGCAGAAACAACATTATCCGATTGGGATGACGAAGGCTTTCATTCTCGCTACCCCAAAATACTCCACTCCTTTGCTAACCCTTTGAGCCGGTTACCTTTCTTTCATTATCCTCTTTGGAACTTGAAAACGTTTGTAAAAAAATCAAAATAAAAGAAAAGGAAAAAACAACACAACAAAATGTTTCCCTGAACAACGTTCGACTTGATTCCGAAAGTATACGTAGGCAGCCTCTCTCTGGGGTTCAGTTACACCAAAACAAAAATCCAATTTCCCCCAAAAGTGAAACTGGGGCAGATGTTATAATGGTTTGGCGATGATCCTGCCTGAACGGTTCCAAATTTATAATTTGATCCAATTTGTTTTTACCCAAACCTTGTTCAAGTCCTTCCGATCAATCGATAAAAGATGTTCACAATCGGAGAACGCAGTTGTTTGGATCCAATGCAATCAGGATGAGAGAAATAAAATGAGAGAGTCTTATTGGTAAAAAATCCACGGGCACCATAAGACGATGGAGAGCAGAGAAATTTAAACGAGAGAGTCTTGTTAGTGAAAACTCATAAAAGAGCACTATAAGGTGACATTAAGAAGAGAAATGAGAGAGGTCAATTGGAAAAAACCCACAAAGGGCGCCATTGATTGAAAAGAGGGAATTCCTTAAGATCATCGGTAGACAAGAATCCTAGCAATGTTCCTCGATTTTTGAGATATGGATTATGAAGGGTTTCTCCAAGATCGAATGGCTGCACAAATCGGGTTTCCAGTCCAAGAAGCATGTCATGTCTATTGAATTCTATATGCACACCATATAAGTCCTTCTTTCTCTCCCCCGAAATGGATGCTTCTCGTTAAATTTATTATCATGTCCTTTGTTTACTTTTCTTTGAGTTCCTTTCGGTCTAATCCCTCTTCAAAACTGATACAAAGAAAAAATAGCAAGAATGGTTTACAAGTTTCTGCTTAGCAAAATCAAAGTTCAGGAAAAGGCATTCAGCCTCAATGGGTGCATCTAGTCGGCCTTGACTGGCCATGATGGCCGATGATCCAGAGTCGAGAATGCTTGAAAAAGGAAAGATTCAAAGTCAAGTGCCCATAAGGGCGAAATGAAATAAAACCCCACGGGTTAACCGTTCTGGGAAAAGTCACGATACCTGGTTTTAGAAGAGAAATCAGTCTCAAGAAAACCAGCAAGCAGTAAAAGATCTCAG
The DNA here is from genome assembly GCF_000715075.1 of Nicotiana tabacum. Classification (NCBI taxonomy): domain Eukaryota; kingdom Viridiplantae; phylum Streptophyta; class Magnoliopsida; order Solanales; family Solanaceae; genus Nicotiana; species Nicotiana tabacum. The sequence continues at coordinate 76,877,018 of NC_134085.1, forward strand.
CAAAAGAGTTGGGTCGGGATCAAGTGATCAAAGAAATCAAGGCCACAAAACCAACCACCGTTTCAAATTGACAAATTGTTCTTTGATTTGAAAACAGGTGCAATCTAAGATAACCCCGCAAGAAGCAAGTGCAATAAAAGCAAGGTGCGCAGAGACCAAAATGGTACTGCAGCAGAAGTTAACCCAAAAAGGGAAGTCCCTTTCAAACCCTTCACGCATTCTCTTGAATAAAGTATTAAAAGTGAAATGAAAAGAAGGAAGAAGAAAAATTCAAAAACCATGGTAGCCTAGGGTCTCCAATCTCTAGCTATGTTTTTCCAACATAGGGTCTCATTCTCTAATCACTGCCAGCATAACCTGGTGGTCTTTTCTAGTATAGGGTTCCACTCCCTAGTTAATCCCTGGCATAACTCAGGGACCTTTTTCTTTTCCGGCATAACCAGATGACTTTCCCGGCATAACCCGAGGACTTTTTTCTTTTCCAGCATAACTGTCATAACCCGTGGACCTCCCCGGCATAACCTGAGGACATTTTTCTTTCTCGGCATAACCCGTGGACCTCCCCGGCATAACCTGATGACCTTTTTCGTCATAACCCGTGGACATCCCCGGCATAACCCGAGGACCTTTTTCTTTCCCGACATAATCCGTGGACCTCCCCGGCATACCCCAAGGAACTTTGCTTTTCCGGCATAACCCGAGGACCTTTGCTTTTCCGGCATAACCCGATGACTTTCTTGGCATAACCCGTGGACCTCCCCGGTATAACGAGGACCTTTTTCTTTCCCGGAATAACCCGTCGACCTCCTCGACATAACCCGAGGACCTTTTTCTTTTCCGGTATAACCCGATGACGTTTCCCAGCATAACCCGTGGACCTCGCTGGCATAACCCGAGGACCTTTTCTTTTCTTGCATAACCCGAGGACCTTTTTATTTCCCGGCATAACCCGTGGAACTCCCCGGCATAACCCGAGGACCTTTTATATTCCGGCATAACCCGATAACTTTCCCGACATAACCCGTGGACCTACCCGGCATAACCCGAGGACCTTTTTCTTTCCCGGCATATCCCGATGACTTTTCCGGCATAACTCATGGACCTCCCCGGCATAACACGAGGACCTTTTTCTTTTACGGCATAACCCGGTGACCTTTCCTGGCATAACCCATGGACCTCCCCGGCATAACCTGAGGACCTTTTTCTTTTCCGGCGTAACCCGATGACCTTTCCCGGTATAACCCGAGGACCTCACCGGCATAACCCGAGGACCTTTTCTTTTTCGGCATAACCCGATGACTTTTCCAGTATAACCCGTGGACCTCCCTGGCATAACCAGTGGACCTCCCCGGCATAACCTGACGACCTTTTCCTTTTCCGGCATAACCCGGTCATCTTTCCAGCATAACCTGGCAATCTTTCCAATTTAGGGCATCAATCCCTAGTTGATTTCATTATAGATATAGGGTTCCACTCCCTAATCTCTTTCTCCCAAGGATACACAATCATGATTTTATTGCTTTCAATAAAGAAATAGTTTAGATTTTGTTACAATAACTCACGAAATTTTCCTACTGAAAACTGGGGCAGAAAAATTTCGTTCGTTTGTTTGCTTTGGTGCCCAAAATAGGTTTTCACCGTGAGGCACAAGGTTGAAATGACCAAAAAAAGAAGTCTTAACCCAAATAAAAGAAAAGGAAGAACAAGAAAAGAAGTGAACTCAAGTGCAGAAGCGGAGAAAAGATGCGGACTGCTCAAGATATGATTGAAGTCGTAGGCTTAGCATGTCCTGCCTTGTTCCAAAAAGCTGAAGAAGAATGAACCAGCGGTCGCAACTAACGAGCATCAAGATGCTGATCAGAGTCTGTAGGAAGAACCAGCCAAGACTCAAGATCAAGCTTAGGAGGTTTATAGATAGGAACCTGGTAACTCATAGTTGATAGGTTTTAGCTAGACTAGATTCTTATCTTTCATTTTGGTGTAATAAGGAGCTCAGCAAGCAGAAACAGCAGCAACAACAGTGAAATCACAGTTTCTCGGTAGTCCCAACTACCAAAACTTCCAAAACTACACTGACCTGATTCCTTTATAGCCAAGGATATGTAGGAAACCTCTGAAGCAAGGTTCGGTCAGGCCCTTTTCAAAAATGCTTCTCATGGAGTCTCAAACGGGCAAAAATCTCTCATAATTGCTCATTTTGTCTTTGCCCGAAAACCATTCGTGTTTCCGAGCAAAGAGGGCTTGCTATGAGCATGTGATTTTTGCCCTATATAAATTACTCCTATAAAATTCCCAAAAAATAGGTCTTCTGTTAATTATTTGCCATTTTTAGGAATGTTTCTAGAATTTTTCTTAATTATTTGCATTTCTATGCATGTTTAATTTATTTAAATCATGAAAAATACCAAAACATATCATGCATTACCTTTACGATTTGTTTTTATATTTTAATAATTAATCAAGAATTATTTGTTTTATAGAAATTTGAAAAATCACAAAAATAGCTCATTTTTACATTTTTTGTTTTTTAATTTTTAGCTTATTGATTTTTCTCTTTTAATTTAGAATTAAGTGGTGTTTGTAATTTTTATAATTTAGCTAATTTTTAATTTCATATTTTAGATAGTTTAGAATTTTTAATTATTAGGATTTTAAATTTAAAAACGAGGAAAAAAGGAAAACAAAGGTTTAATTGAAAAGGGGGATTTTATTCAAATTTTGGCAATTTTTAAAAGCCAAACCCGTCCAAATTGCCCAAGAACCCAAGCCCAAACAATTGCCAAACTCGGTCCAACTCCCACAGTTCCCAAACGACGCTATTTCATTTTGATTTGATCTCAGCCGTTGGATTTTATCAATCCAACGGCTCGGAACTGAACGATTCCTCACAATATAAGTATCTCAACTGAGTCAACCCCCCCCCAAACCAAAGATTCATTTCATTTTTGCTCTATATCACACCCTCACCAGTATAACCCTAGTTGCCCTCATTTTCTTCGCCTCGCCCACCGTAAACCACCACCGAAAATCGCGACACAGTAGTTCCGATGGTTCAATCGCCCCCAAAATGACACCATAAACTCCCCTTCACCTCTCCATTCCAAATCTCCACTCCTTTTTCTTCGAATCATCCCCGGTCTGTTTGAATCTTGAATCAAAAAATCCGGCCAAAATCCTAGTTATTCCAAACCTCACCATTTTAACACCCCAAACTCCATTTTCCCTCCTTGTCTTAGATCCCTGACCAGTTTTTCCAGAATTCTCGCCTAATTGTTTGAATTTCAGATCTAAGAGTCAAACCTAAAAACCCTAATCTTCCCCCAAATTGACCACAAAGCTCCTCTACTTCTCTTTTCCTTCAAAGTTAAGGCTCTCAGAAGTCTTTTATTTCATGGAGATCCAGTCAAAGCCATGCAAGGCCGGATCTCTTAAAAGAAAAGACCTTTTTTGGTCAAGGCGAAGACGGACCTCTAAAGGCTTCTGTTGTTTGTTTCTTCCAGTCCCCATGGTAAGGCATCAGTCACTTTTACCCCTCCACTTCTTCTCTTCTTTCTTTCTTTTTCTTGCCAAGTCAGTAGTCTTCATAGTTTGATTTTCAGTTTGATTGTTCTCTGGACGTGTTTAGTTAGCAATTTTGTGCTAGGATGCATCAGTTTGTTCGTGTTGGTTTGTTTATTCAAAATTTTGTTTAGTTTGCTAATTTAGTTTAGTTCAGGGTCAACCTAGCATATAGGATAATTAGTAGTTTCATTCATGCTTTTGAATGCATCGTTCAATTAGCTTTTAGTGTGGTTTGATTCCATGTTAATCTAGGGTTTATTATGAATTGGTTTCATGTGTCAATTGAAACATGATTGAATATGGTAGTTTAATTGCTTTAGATTAATTTGGGCTAATATTAGAAGTATAAACTATTTGTTTGCCCTCTTCTTCTACATGTTTCCATTTGTTGTCTAATTGATGAAAGCATGAATTAGATTTACAAGGTTTCTGTTATCAGTTCAGTTTGGTTTTAGTGTCCTTTAGGGTTAATTAAATAAGCAATTCTTATTGATCAATTGGTTAGCTTTAAGATAGAATGAAATCAGCATGTTTTGTTTTAGCATTAATTTGGTTTTCTTGATGCTTTCTGGTTCTGTTTAGCTTTATTTGGAAATCAATGGAACCTTAGCGGTTCATTTGAATTTAAAAGCGTTTAGGATGAACCTGAAATAAGTAGTAACCTAAGGGGTAGAAAAGGGTTTTCTACATAAGCTGAAAATCAGAAATATCCTAGAAAAAGGTATAGATGTCCCAGCTGTTAAAAAGATGCTGAAATAATAGGACAGTTGTATCAAGGACTGTACTATTATTCCCTAAGATAAGGAATATGCTACAAAGATACCTTCCCCATAAGCAGCCAATATATGGGCTCAATCATTCTGAAAAATACAGATTTGGATAGACATTTTTAGCAATAATTTACTGCACAAAAATCACTCCTTCCTCTTCTAAAAAGTTTAAGTTTCAGAAATTTTAGGAAAAAACTTTCTTCTTTGGTTCTATTGAAAAATGAAAAATGACTTGAAGTAGGGCATTCTCTCTTGGTTTCTGTGGCTGAAATCTCTGAGTTTTCAAACGCTGAGTTTGGTTTTGCTTTGCTGGGCTGGTTACTGTTGCTGTTGCTCCCTCTCTTTTTGGAAGTTCAGTATTGTTCTAGTGACCTCTATTTGGTCTCTTTTCTTGAATCATCTTTAGGTATGTAATCATGCTCTAACTATGAAATGAATCTATTTGTTCAAGCCTGAAGTTCTTCATGAATATGTGTGTATGGCTGAAGGCAATGTGTGTTTATTTCTGTCAAGTTTGTTTGGCATTTTTGTATGCACGAAAAATATTATTAAAGTAGTATCGATAGCTTTGGTTCATAGTAAAACACTTAGTTGAGATTGTTGTATATGGTTCTCTTAAGTAATATTTTCTCTTCATCCATCTGATTTCTTCACTTAAATACCTTTTTCTGTTCTTTTCTTCTTAGTTGGCCATGAGCTATAACCTGTTGGTTCAGCCGCTAATTGGTTGGATCAGTCAGTTCAGAAGCTCTAAGGTGTGATTTACATGTTTCTTTAACAAAGGAAGATGAAGCTACTATGGACAAAGCCATATTCAAAAGAGGTAGGGATATTCTACTAGTATACAAGTTTGTAATAGTTTAGCTCGAGATTTGATTAGTAGATTACTGTCGGATTAGATTGTCATTTAGAATATTTGTTTCAAGAAAGCAGTGGCATGAATTAACAGTAATACAAAACTCGTTTATTGGTGTAAAGGTTGTCACTCATATTGGGAGTTTTGTAATAATTGGACTGTCCAAGAGCTTGGTTAAACAAGTTCTATTTGTAAGTTCAAGCTTACATTTCACATGCTGGGTTGCAATTAATGCATATAAGTGTGTGCTCTTGGTAAAATTTAAGGTGTAATTTTTGTAAACAGCACTGATTTAAATTAAGATGTCTCTTGTTTGATTTTTTTTATTATTCTATCATGAGGAGAATTTTGAGTGTTTGGTTTGGGCTTGGCGAAGGTCCAGTCAAGGCAGCCTGCTGAAAGTTAGCTTGGGCTGCCTTTATCCGATATTACTCTTTGTCTTTGGGGCTCGACTTCAGGCCCAAATGGCCTTGAGCTCCTGTTCCATTTCCTCAGCATAATAAATGTTTCTCTTGTCTGGAATTGGGCTGGAATTGGCCCAACTAAAACCACACCTTTGTTTTCTCATTGTGTGCTCCTATGAATAAGTAATTATACATTTTAAGTTCAGCCATGTATAGTTTATGTTTGCAAATTGTATGTGTTATGATTACCGTTCAATTTTGCGACTGTGAATCTGAATCTCTTTAATTCGAAAAGAAAGTTCATTTGTAGTTCGTGATTTATGTGTATACCACGGCTAAAAATGCATAAGGTGGATAGGCTCAGCCGGTGCCAATGCGCAACTGGGCCCGCCTAAAATATAAGCCCAACGTGGGCTGCTTGTTTTCGGATCAGCGATTGTATTTTGAGGCCTCTAATTTCTGGGCTAAATAGTGAGCCCAAGTAAAGTTTTCAAATTGATTTTTCAATAGGCCACAGCTGGTGCGAACCGCGGGTGCATGTGACCCAACTCCAACTCTCAAATAGGCCACAGTTGATTTTTCATGTGACCCAACTCCAACTCTAAAAAATGTTAAATAGAATGTGTCGCGAACCGCGGGTGCATTTCATGTGGCGTGGTTAAAGGCATATTTTAAATGACATTGAGTCTTCCTAAAAGCGGTTTAAATAATTAAAAGCGGTTAATAAGCTAAAAATGCACCATAGGCTAAAACATGTAATAAATCGGATAATAGGCAAATTTTAATAGTTTAAGCGACCGTGCTCGAACCACGGAATTCGGGAAAGCCTAACACCTTCTCCCAAGTTAACAGAATTCCTTATCTAGAATTTCTGGTTCGCGGACTTTAAAAAATAAAAATTTCCTCGATTTAGGATTTTAAAATAAACCCGTGACTTGGAACACCAAATAAACTATCCCAAGTGGCGACTCTGAAAAATACATAAAATAATCTCATTTCGAATAATGTTACTTTAATTGGATAAACTCCCTTATATACCTCTTCGGGTGGTAAAAAGGAGGTGTGACAATCCACATACCTCAAGCCAATTCTAATTGCACCATACTAGGCAAATAACCTTTCAAGGATCTATAAATAACTTTTTCCTATAACTCACAAGAATAACCATCATAACCGGAGTAAGACTCCATAATCCACAACCCAATAAATCGAGTGCCCTTTAGGCATAAATTCTCAAATTGGCAATATTACCACAATCTTTATACTTGGTTTAAATCTCCAATCTGTCAAGCGACTACATGTCATACTTATACAATCTCCTCGTGAGACATGCTCCCACGATCTTCTGCACCAGATAACGAGTCTGCATATCCATACCACCGGACGCACTAACGCTGTAAAGCAAATCAAGAATCCATAACTAGGTTGCAAAGCCTCCTTCACAAAACACTGGTCTCAGGTGACGCTAAAGACAATACCAACTTACTTTAAACATTCGAATCCATTTCCATCTCATCCGAGCTCGTGACATCCTTGCCAATACCAAACCGCAACCTCGGTTCCTCACTTTCAATTTTCATACTGCTCACTGCACCTAACATACCAATATGTGACAGTATAAGAATTTCATCATGACTTCTGAACCACTAATAGGGTATACACTTTATCATACAGAAACCTTTTACCTAACTCATTCCAAGAGAACCATAGCAACACGCGAGTGAATTCTCATAACCATAGAACATGCAAATCCTCAAGTAGTGGTCTAAGCCACCATAACCCTTCCAGGATCCGCCCACACATAACAGGCCAAAATACTTGAATACTCCAAAAAAAAATCAATTACGGTGGCCATCAAACCTCGTATGGATCGTCACAAATCACATACATAACTTATTCACGCTGAGGAAACTGATCACCGCCACCATTGTGCCAATTCAACCATGGCTAACCAATCTAACTCCTTCTAATTCATCCTTAACTTGCCTTAGAGATAATAATGACTCCATTTAACCCATAACGAACTCAATCTGCATTCATCCCGAGTGGCCTTGTATCACGAGACCACACAATTTCAAATCCCACGAACCATCTCATACCTTCCTTGTGCGCACATTCGCATCCTCAGCTGGTATGCCCATTCTGATAACTTCTCTACGAATCCAAAGTCATTTCCTCTCATTCTTCCAAATGCTACACTACAAATCGGAAATATCATAGAACATCTCAAGCCTCTTATCATAATACACCACAAAAGCTCGATTCTTAACCATACCGTGGGCTTAAAATCTTTAGGCACCGCATTTTAACCTTTGAATTCACTAGGGACATTGTTGAGAGTCACCCACTCTGGCTTGGTCCCGAATATAATCACTTCAAGGCTCCGCTAGCACATGGACACCCATTTTCATGGAGCACCCGATTGAATCACTTCCTTATAAACCACCCCAGCACGGAACAGAAATCCTGAGTCTTCCCAAAGTCCGAACAAGAATCGATAAGGCCATTTATGGCACACATATCTCAAATCATTTGCTCAAATTACCACTTATATTCTTTTTCCTTAGCTAAAATATTTTGCCATTATACCGATAGCCAGAAACCTCACAAGTAGATAACCATGCAACCCAATCATAGGCGGTAGGACATTCCCACTTAGCTTAGAGCCACCTGTTACATTACTCTGGAACCTACCAAGATTCTTTCTTTATTATTGACATGATCTTACACATCCAACCCACCATATTCCTCGAAATCCTTCTGTTAGCATTTCATGAACACTCTGAATTTCCGGCAACATTCACATATTTGACTTCTTACTGGATAGCCAATAAAATCTTCCGTAGAAGCTTCACCAACCACGCAACCGTTGACCTGCTCACAGGAGATAACCCCCGTGGAAATTACACTCCGACATCTTCCAACATCGTTGCACGGGGTACAATCACTATGACATCAAATAACCCATCCTGAGCCTGTGCTCATTCACCAACTGTACTAGTCCGTTCACTTCTTATGGATATCAACTAACTGTGCGACAATATCTTCCAATTCAAAGTCATATAGCATCCTTCTTCGTATCAAGCAACTACCTTTTTGTCGCATCCAATCCCCCGCCGTATAATAGCCAATATTTCAAATTAAGCCCGTCTACCCTATCACCGTCCACTAAAATTCCCAAATCACTCAAGTCTTTTCCTCAAGGGGTGTAGTTATCCTGCTACTGAACCCATATGCTACTCTACCACTATCCCACTTTGGTCAAACCCACTCCTTTAAGCAACTACTCAACCTTCGCTTCTTACACCTGGCCTTCTAGAAATTTAACCACCGCCTGACACTTCCCACATGTCCTTCCTCATCATTTGCTTGCCAGTTGTTGCCTTTGATCAATATCTATCTATGTAGCACTTGAACCAATAGACTGCTACTAACTTCAACCCTTCCCAAAGATCCTCCTTCTCGAGCCGTCAGCATTAGAAATACCCATTCAATCTTGAACCACCACACCCTACGATCTCGTTACCCTATTAACCCAAACCTGAACATTTATAGTCCGATTGTCTTTCCTCCAGCGGAAATAAAATACCGAATCTCTTTATCGTGCTCTAAGTAAACCTCCTTTCAAGTCATTCACTGCCCTGACACATAGGCAAGCATCCTACCATCACATTAATTCTGTGCGATAACCGATCATAAGCATCATAGCAACCTGCACATAGACTCAAGCTCTCAGAAGTGCAGCTACCAAGCTGAAATGCCATAATATCCTTCCGCAATGCGACGACAACAGCCCAACCAACTATGTCAGAAGAAACATCCTGCACCGCATCTGTAGTACCATTAAAATTCCTCAATTCCTGATTTATAATAAGTGTTTTGCATCAAATAAGATTGAATAGGAAGGAAACAAGGGCATAAGCGTCAAAGGAATCAAATTGCACGATGAGGAATCAAGAAGGGAAGTGCTCCTAACAGCCCTATAGCCTCTCGAAGATAAGTACAGACGTCTCTGTACCGATCCACAAGACTCTACTAGACTCGCTAATGACTCGTGAGACTAAGGGAACCTAGGGCTCTGATACCATGTTGTCATGACCCAAAATCCACTAAGGGTCGTGATGGCGCTTGACACCACTGTCAGGCAAGCCAACACCAAGAAGTTAATAAAATTCCCATTTTAGTGTTTACTAAAAATCATTTCTTTTATACATTAAACAATAAATAATGAAATTCACTGAATAAACAATGATGTCTTTAACAAAATTAAATATTGAATAAGCCCATAGTCATCCGAGAACCCGGTGTCACAAGTGCATAGGCAATTTCTAGGAAACAATGTAATACAATAACTGTCCGGAATACAAATTGGATAGTAGATAAAATACAATACAATACTCTGAAGGAGACTCTACCGGTTGCGGGTCATCTCGAGAGGTGCGACTCACCTAAGTCTCTGTATCAAACATGCCATTGTGCCTGACTAAGCCACTAGTCGTACATGTGCCTGTGCAACAAAAATGCACAGCAAGTGTAGTGTGAGTATAAAAATAACGTGTATCGAGTAAGTATCCTGTCTAACCTTGAAGAAGTAGTGACGAGAGATCGGACTGCGACACTTACTAGCGTTCCAATAGTAATATATTAATAATGTGAAAAATCATGAATTTTATAGGGTAGATGTAAACTAATTAATCCTGAAGCAGGTACACTATTCCTTCATAATAATAGATTTCCAAAGATTCATATTTCATCATCTTTTTATTAATTTATCTCAGTCTAGGAAGGCAATATCAATTTTGTAAATCTCAAGCAAGCATCACAAACCTGCGCAAGTCATAGCCGAGGTCGTACGGTCTGATCCAATATAATAATAAAATGTGCACTGCTAGAGGGTCGAATAGCACGAACCATAGATGTATATATTACCCCGCTCGTGAATCATATGTGCGACGCGGTCAAATAAAAGTAATAGAGTTACCCCGCTCACAAATCATACATGCGACGCAGGTACCCATAGATACACACATTCAAACAGTCAATCAAGACTTCATCAGGAAACAACTACCCAAGAAATGATAATTTTCTCTTTTAACGGTCAAGAAAATGATTTTTAACTTTTAGAAATTCATTTGCCAGGTTCGATATGATTTAAGCATATTAATTTGACAATAAAGTTACAAGTACGACAAGTAAGCATGCTTTTAGATCCTAGACTACCCGGACTTAAGCATTTTAGTAGCTACGCACAGACTCTTGTCAGCTCGTGCGTACGTAGCCCCCACAAATAGAAGCACATATGCAATTATTTCACCTTTGGGGACAATTCCCTCTTAAAAGGTTAGAAAAGAGACTTACCTCACGCCGAAGTTCAATAACTGGCTTCCAAGCCCTTCCGATGACCCAAATCGACGCACAACGCTCCAAAACTAGCCAATAATTATGCAAAACCATTAATATATTCTCAAACACTCATCATAATCCAATTTATAACAAATTTCCAACTCTGATCGACAAGTCGATAAAAATCACTATTTGACCCACGTGCCCGGATTCTGAAATTTTTCGAAGATAAAGTTTACCAATAACCCCACGAACTCAAAAATATAAGTTACTCTCAATTTCATGTCCAAAATCGTGGTCGAAATCCAAGAATACCAAATTCCTAGGTTTTCCTCAAAATCTCAAATTTCTACTAATTTCCATACTTTAATCCTTATCTAAATCATGTATTTAACTTGTAATGAGTGGGAACAACTTACCTTGACATTGGTAATGAAGAATGAGCTCCAAACTCGCTCAAGGACCTGCTCTCATGGAGGAAATGAGGTGAAAATGAGTCAAACCCTCATTTTTAAAAGAACACACTGCCTCCAGCCTTTTCGCACCTGCGGTCGCAGGTGCAACCCCACTACCGCTTCTGCGTTCTTTCACCAAGACCCTTACTCTGATTTTGCGCTTCCGCTTCTGCAGGTGTGGTCCCGCTTCTGTGGCATGATGACCGCATCTGCGGCGCCAACATTTCCCTTCTCAACCGCATTTGCGCTCCTTTGGCCGCTTTTGAGGCTCCGCACCTGCGACCAAGACCTCGCAGTTACAACAGATGATAACAGGCTTCAGCTCTATCTACCAACTCCAATCCGATCCGCTAACCACCCGAAATCCACTCGAGGCCCATGCGATCGCGTCCAATCACACCAATCAATTCTAAAACTCATTACAAACCTAGTCGAGCCTTCAAATCATATCAAATGACGCCAAAACCATGAAACACACTCCAATTTGAGCTTTATGAACTTTTGAACTTCATACTTCTTCATTCGATGCTAATACCTATCAAATCACGTCCGATTGACCTTAAATTTTGTACACAACTCACATTCGACATTATGGACCTACTCCAACTTCCGGAATCAGAATCCGACCCTCATATCTAAAAGTTCACTTCCGGTCAAACTTCTCAAAAACCTTCAAATTTCTAACTTTAGCCAAATGACTGCAAAATGACCTACGGAGTTCCGAATTTACTTCCGATCATGCTCCCAATACCAGAATCACCATACTAAGCTATTCCCAGACTTGAAATCCCAAACAAACATCGATAACATTGAAATGCACTTCAATCCAAATTTATGAGATTATTCCAAAATGCTAACTTCCATAATAGGTGCCAAAACGTTCCAGGGTCATCCAAAACATGATTCGAACATACATCTAAGTCCAAAATCATCATACGAACCTATTGGAACCTTCAGATCCCAATTCCGAGGTCGTTTACTAAAAAATCCGATCTTAGCCAATTCTTTCAACTTAAAGCTTCCAAAATGAGAATTTCCTTTCTAAATCAACTCCGAGCTTCCCGAAATTCAATTCCGACCATGCGTACAAGTCATAATTCCTGAAGTGAAGCTGCTCATGGCCACAAACTACCAAACAACACGCTAGAGCTCAAAACGACCGTTCGGGTTGTTGCATTCATACCCTCATCACCAAGTTTTGAAGTGTTACCTACCTCGAACAAGCCAATTTTAATACCGAGCAAGCCAACCGATGCTCCAAAAATGCCATCTCGTGCGTACCGCCTCCGAATGGCTCAAAACTAGCCAAAAGCAACTCAAATACATCAAATAATGCCAAAGGAACCAAGCCCAGTCAATAAAGGTCGAATCTTTAATCAAAAGCCCAAAATCGGCCAAAAAGTCATAACTCGGGCCCGTGCCTCAAAACCCAACAAAACTCACAAAATTTGATAACACATTCAACTACGAGTCCAACCATACTAGTTTCACTCAAATCCGACTTCAAATCAATGTTCAAAACTCAAAAATTCATATTATGAAACTTTAGGCAAAAATCCTCCAATTTTCTCTTTGAATTCACAAACCAATTACCAAAAATGAAGATAGATTTAAGAAATATTAGAGAACACTTACACAAATTCACATGGTGAAAATCTCCTCATAAACTACCCAATTCCGAGCTCCCCAACTCAAAATATGTTAAATGAATAAAACCCTCGTTTTAACATCATTCTACCTCGTTTCTTGTGTCAAATAATCTCAAAACTCACTTTTGACGCATCCACTGGATTACTTGTAAAATTATAGTCAAGTCAAGCTCTTGAATAACTCTATTTGACCTTATATTGAAGGAGATATGTTGGTTTCATGGAAATAGTGCAGATTTTTAAATACGAAGTCAGTAGCAATTTTGTGATTAATCTGAAAAAATCTAACAACCCAATTCTTAATAAAATGACCATAAACTCTTTATACGATGTCCAAATTAGACGATTCTTTTTGCTATGGATCCGTAATTATGATATGGATCTAATGCTTCAATAAAAAAAGAAACTGGAGCTCATTTACTTAATGTAGTACCATTTATACTTGAAGAAACGATGTCGAAACATAAAAAACGATCGCAACACAATCCAAACCTATCTAAAACTCACTCGCGTCCCTCGGGACCCCGTCCGAACATACCAACAAGTCCCATAAAATAACACTGACCTACTCGAGGCCTCAAATCACGCATAACAATATCGAAATAACGAATCACACCCCAAATCAAACTTAATGAACTTTTCCAACCATCAAATTCCAATTTTCGCCAATTAGTGCTGAATCCTTCTAGAAATATCCAATTGCAAATTTGGGCATACGCCCGAGTCCAAAATTACCATCCGGACCTAACAGAACCATCAAAACTCCAATCCGAGATCAAATGCTAAAAAGTTCAACTTGGTCAGCTCCTCCAACTTAAAGCTTCAATCATGAAGTTCATTCTTCCAAATCAATTCCGAACAACCTGAAAACTAAAATTGACGATTCACATAAGTCATAATACATCATGTAGATATACTCATGCCCTCAAATTACCAAGCAAAGTGCAAATGCTCAAAACAACCAATCGGGTCATTACATCCTCGAACGTGCCAAGAGTCATCCCAAAGTCATCAAATCGCCGTGTAACCTATCCATTCACATATCCCGGGGTGATCCCATGTCACCCTATCCCATATAGGTCTGATAACCCAACATAACTTAAATTTCTTAATTCAACCTAGCTTATAAGTCTTAGAATTCAATTTCTAACATCCAAAATTTCTATAAAGTAAGAATCTTGCATCTAAAAACTGTATAAGTCTAAACAAACTGCATTAAGCCATAATCATAACCCAAAACATAATCACATGATATACCTCATAACTCAAATACTCATAGCAATACTTCCTAATTACCGTAGCTGTTTAAAAATAAATTCGGTACTGGTAATAAACCTCATATCAAGCAAAACATCGACTCTAAAACCTTCGTATACTGCCGATAATGAAAGAAACACACAGAACTCATAACTATTCATCAAATCAACGTCTTGGAGCTCTATCTCCTTCGACAAGAACTACAACCAAATTATCGGTCGATCAGCAATATTATCCTTCCAAATATACCCCAATCAGATCCGATAGCACCCATTCTAGGTCTGATGACCTTATTTCATCCAACACAACCACTCCAATGACATGCCATATCAATACAATCTAAAGCCACAACCCGTGCAATCTGTGCACCAATAAGCAACAATCCAAGTATACTCAAATATAGAAAATGAATCAAACGAGAGAATCGTCCCCAAGCTCAACAAGTACCACCATAACCGAAATGCTACAAACCCATCATACCTAGTAGAACCAAGACACACGAATCTAACACAAAGGATCATCTCCCGACATAACCCAGCTGCAATGTATGACCCCACCCAAACACTGGTCCATATGAAATACCCCAGCCACCACGCGGAATTCGACATCAATTACCCAAAGTGCATTACCATAACCATGTAAAAGCAAATGATACAATGCCATACAAAACCCGAAAGAACATAACTAATACGCAATCAATCATGTAATACCCAAATACCCATCTCGTTCAAATTATGCTATAAAGCCCAAGTAGAACTGCACCATGTGTGCATATAACCAACGAATCACAACCCTCATAGCATAGAATAGTAACTCACAGATCATATCAAAACATGAATAAGCTCAACAACAACCCAGTATAGAATACACATCCTAAATGGGCCTACTAATAGGCCCTAAATCAACTTTTGTCGTCCATAAATAGATAAATAAACCTCTGAAGGTCCACAATGACCTAACCAAAACACATACTATCATCTAGCTAGCTACAATCCACGAAACATTCTACTCCTGAGAATTCCTAGTCTTCAAATCCATATAACACACGAATCACCATATCTGATCCCAACTACACTGACTGAATGTCTAACATATCTCTCATATATGATCATACCGCGAGGAATACTTATATAATCCTTTCGTGCCATATAGAAAAATCTGAATATCAACAATCGATCAACAAGGCGAGTACCGCAATACCAATGAAGCATACGTAAGTCAAAACATAATGCGCCTTCCGAAATGCACACCCTTCTCAGGCAAAACCAAACAGTTATAGCATTCATCTAAAAATCAAAAACCGTTCATGTTGTCTATAAATTTATGACCTTCCCTTCAAAACTAAATTGTTACCTTGCACATGCAAACCTTAATCCCACACAACACATAACATCTATCATGCCATCACATGAAAAATACGAGAACCTCATAATACACTCTGACTAACAAGTCCAATACATACCCGATTAGTCAGGAACCTTCCATTTGATCTCATCCAGGAGAAAATAATTTGAAACTTGTTCCTCATGTCATTAGGAAATACCCATATCAAATCATGGTAGAAATTATTGAGAACTCTTTAGAATCCATTTGCACATAACCAAGTTATCAGAACTGAATCTCTCTAACTCAACCAAGCCATGAAGGTTTCCAAACCCAAGATTATTGCCACAAAATGCTTGTAGAGACTCACCTCACCATAAGTACGCAAAGAACTGATCATATCTATTACGGTGTTGATCCAATCTACTACTAAGCTGTCCTGTTTCTCCGAGTTCCTTCTGAATTGCCTTCAAATCGACACTTCTCCTTGCTAGAACACCACGATCCTTAACCAAGACTCACCCCACAAACTCTAGCATAGAACTACACTGCTTTAAGGCCCATAAATCGTTGAATTCTTCCTTAAGCACCCCAAAAGTACCACAATCGAGATACCTACTCTGAAGAGGCCATCTGTGAATCTAAAGTCGTTTCCTTCACCTTCCTGATATTGATATGTATAATCCATAAGGATATATAAATACCACGAGTCCCGACATCATCCAATGTAAATCTCAATTTCTAGCCATATGCAAATATTGAAATTTCCCAATTGCTACAAATAAATCGTGAATCAATTCGAACCATTATCAAGAGTCTTCCACTCTGCTCAAATCTCAATTAAGCCGACTAAATGGACTGAACAACCTGTGCCCCATTAGCATACCAACACCCAAGGAAGTAACCGCACCTTAATGCAACCAAAACAACTCCTACTCCATGCACACTACATCCTTCACGAATAACCACTAGATCATTCCATGATTTCCATGTACCCATAGAGTGTAATACAACCCGTATCAAGAATTTCCTTTACTCGAGTCATCGTCGATCTCAACCTCTGCAAGTCATAATTAATTCACAAGTATTCATCAAATCGAAACTAATACAACACATCACCGTGCGATCAACTCGTCAATAGAAGACTCCCCCGCTTGGCTCAAAGCCAAGGAATAAAGCATCTGATAACTTACAATAACCATAACCCATTACTACCATAATACCGCAATGAGATTCAACTAAATCCTTCATAAGCTTATGTAACACAAACCATCTAATACTTCAAATTGTTTACAAATCTCGCATTCACCCTTGTAACAGTCAATCCAACTTCCACAAGCAATCCAAACTCAAATTGCAATACATATAATTCACTGGTAAAAAAGAACTCTCTACAAAACCACATAGGAATCACACAACCTCTGGACACCCCGCAGGAGATAACCCACATGTTTTGCCTCAAACTGACATCTCACTATACCCTTCTACAGCTACAATTATTACTCAATCACTTAATCTTCCAGAGTCTGAACTCACAACAACACACGAAAATCTACTTCACTCCACAATTAAACAACATGAAAGATCCCTTAACACACCCATAAGTCGAGCCAATACGTCAAATCAAGACAGAAATCAAGCACCCAATAGTCTTTGTTACATCTCAACCAAACTCTTCTCGTCACATTCTATCCATCTGAACACTTCCTGCAATCACATTATGCTCACCATATAGCCATCCAACCCTTCATCGAGCCATAAATTCCACTAATAGGGACACTACCGGACTTATAAGTGCAAAATCATGTGCTCTCACAACCGAAACCCTCGCGCTCAATCTATGGTCAAAACCCAGCCTCAAGTCTTCCAGACTATCCCACCATCTACACACCAAAATCACATCTCGCACCTCATCCATGAAATCACAAGCCGATAATGTAGAGCTGATACCGAGCACTCACATACGCATACGAATGTGTGGAAGGAATTCAAAGAGTTATGCTTCGAGTTGAATCAATACAACACGATAAGGAAAGTAAGATGGCAAGTATATCTTAAATGTCTTGTAGCCTCTCGAAGATAGGTATGGACGTCATCATACCGATCCACAAGACTCTACTAGACACTTGCTTATGACTTGTAGAACCTATGAACCTAGAGCTCTGATACCAAATTGTCACTACCCAAAATCTAACTAGTCGTGATGGCACCTAACCCAACCCTCTAGGTAAGCCAATTAACAACTATCCAATTTCAATGAAATTAATAAAAATAATTAAATAGAGAAGTTAACTGAATCTTATACATTTCCCAAGGACTGGTAGTACAAATCATAATTTTTTAAGATTAAAATCTATAAAGCTGGTATGAAATAAATACATCATATGTTCAAAATGTACATAAACATATTTTTTATGAATCTAAGGCTACTATGAACAAGAAGCAGCTACAATCAGAACGCAAGTACGTCTTTAATTCTAGCTCTCGTCGATCACAGCAACATCATCATTCAACATCTGCACGCAAGGTGCAAAAGTGTAGTATGAGTAGAACCAACCCCATGTACTCAATAAGTAACAAACCTAACATTTGGTTGAATGTAGGGACGAGCTGGAACAAAGATCGGGCCGAATATCCAATAGCCAACAACAGTTCATAACCACGCAAAGCAGGTAATAAAAGAAGTAACTCAGAGATAAAAATGCTCAGCTTTTTCATAGTTTCCCGAAAATAGTTCCGCTTTTCAAGTATATCGGTGAAAACCCCAAATCCTTTACCGAAATCGTCGAAAATATGAGTAAGTTTGAAAACTGTAAATTTTTCCCAAAAATCCTTTCCACAATAAATAAAATATTTCATTTTCTTTCTAGATAACAATGTGAAATACCTCTCTATGACCATATATTAATATGTATGAGAAGTCATGAATGATGTGATACTGTACAACAAATGAAAAATACATCTCTATGCATGTACATCATGTGTGCATGTCAATGCCATGTATCTTAGAGATGAACTCATGTACTCACGCTGTCATAGTACTCAATCTCAGTGTCTCACACTTTCCACTCATCATGATCAATCACTCAGTACTGTATATGGCCGATCCAGCACAGGGAAAATCCATCCTGGAATATATAAATCAACTGAGCAACAATCACTCAGTATTGAGTAGGGCCAAATCCAGCTGTGGGGAAAATCCATCCCCAGGTATATAAATATTTCGGACAAAATCTATGTTCAGGGAAGATCCATCCCTCAATATAATCAACCAGACTCATTGGGGGTATGTGCAGACTTCGGATGGGCTCCTTCAACCCAAGCGCTTTCATAAATCAGTATAACCGCTGCGGCGTGCAGCCCGTACCCATATATGTAATCAATATAACATGTTGCGGCATACAGCCCGATCCTATAATATCACTCACACTCAGGCCCTCGGCCTCACTCAATCACCAATCTCTCCAGTCTTTCGGGCTCACAATGCCATAAAACTAGCCCAAAATGATGATATGATATGCCAATAAATGGTAACATAGACTAAGATATGATATGCATATGAATACATATGACTGAGTATATAAAGCAATGAAAGCAGATAACTCAACAGCAGAAATGATCTCAGTGGGCCCCAATAGGATAAACATGTAGCTTAGACATGGTTTCTAATATGGATCATAGCTCAATAGCTCAAATGCGTAGAAATTTCATGATTAAAGGTAGATCAGGTAACTACACAATACCGCAGAAATAACGGAGTCACAATTCACACGGTGCACGTCCATGCTCCCGTCACCTAGCATGTGTGTTACCTCAATACCAATTACATAGCACATAATTCAGGATTTCATACCCTCAGCACCAAGTTTAGAAGTGTTACTTATCTTGAACAAGCCAATTTCAATACTAAGCAAGCCAAGCGATTCTCCAAAAATGTTATCTCGTGCGTACCGTCCTCTGAACGGCTCAGAACTATCCTAAAGCAAGTCAAATACATCAAATAATGCCAAGGGAACCAAACCCAATCAATAAAGGTCGAATCTTTAATCAAAAGCGCAAAATCGGCCATGTTACACCTCCTTTTTGCGCGCCCGCCCCGAAGGATTAAATGCGCGGGGGGGGGGGGGGGGGGAGTTTTTCCAATTTAAGTGACAATATTCGAAATGGGATTATTTATTTAATTCAGAGTCGCCACTTGGGAAAGGTTTGGCTTTTGGTGTCCCAAGTCACCGGTTTATCTTGAATCCCAAATCGAGGAAATTTTCTGCTTTTCCAAATGAAGTCTGCGAACCAGAAATTCTAAGTAAGGAATTCTGTTGACCCGAGGGAAGGTGTTAGGCACCCTCGAATCCCGTGGTTCTAGCACGGTCGTTTAAATTGTTATAATGGCTAAATATCTGATTAAATACATGTTGTGACTTATGTGCTTTTATTAAGTTTAAAACCGCTTTTATTATTATCATTTATTTTTATAGAATTGCAACGTCGTGAAAATGCATCTCGAACCACGTCACAATCAATGCACCCGTAATCGTCAACACATTTTGACTCCGTTGTGATTTGGATTTGGGTCACATCAATGTGCACCCGAATTTAAGAATATAATTTAATTAAGCCGCGCCTAAAGAGTCTAACGCGTTATTATTTTTGGAGAAGGCCATGAGATTCACTAAACGGCCTGTCCTGAATTCTAAATATTTATTATGGTTAGTTATTGAGGGCCCCGCAATTTGCATTTTTATTTGGCGAGGCTCGTCTCATTATTTTTTAGAAAAAGGATATCCTAAAGCGACTACATTTCTATTATATTTGTCTCTAAAAATAAAAGGGAAAGACCAAACTTACTTGTTTAAGCAACTACATACTAAATATCTACTATGTTTAACGAATCCGAATTTTGTTTGATTACCTAATTGGTTGTTTATGAGATGAGAATTACCTCATGCCTTGTCTTCATGGAGTGAATGAGCTTTGTTAATTTGCTAAGGGGGATTGCAAGCAAACTAATAACACATACTAAATTTACATTAAACAACCCTCAAGTTTAAATTTTAAAATTAACTTATTTAGGCTCGATAAATGAAATCGGCTATTTATTAAGAAAACTACTACTAATTGGATTCGAAAATGCCTATTAGTTTTCCTCAAAAGTCATCGCATTATTTCGAAACAATGAATCTATATTGAAGCCCATATCGAACCTATATAGGAACAAGTAATCTAACAAGAGGGTTGACATACATTATCACCCTGTTAACGTAACGCCGCATGAGAACTAGTTTGGGGTACACTTATCTTGAAATTAAATGGAACCGAATATAACAGATTTGACAATTCAAAAGTCTAAACAAGATACATACAGATGCTTACCACGATTCTATATTATACTGTCATAGCTAAATCGAAACCTAATAGTTATACACATTGAAAATACGTCTGATCTAACAAACAATATTATCTGATATGTCAATCAAGATGTGCATAATTCATACAGAGCAATCGTGGTTGGAACTAACTTAAACAAATACAGACCAAGCTACCATTCAACCTATTTTTGAACACAAGGATCGTAAAGTAAACAGATGTTCATTTCTTTATTTCTGCTTCAAACTTCAAACTTTCAACAATCACATGGTTTCAGAAGTTGTGTACCTGGAAATATTCACAATTGAAGAAGAAGGGAGGTCAGCAGAGTAACAATGGCAACACCAAACAGCAGCAGTAATAGCAGGTAACAAATAGAACAACTCCCAGTGCAAGATACAGTTAGAGCCGGTGGAAAAATGGCAGAAAAACAGCAATAACCAGTAGCATAGAAAATAGAGATCCAGGCAATCCAATTCCAGGAGAAACAACCAATATAAACCCAACAATAGACTTAGCCGACAATTGAAAGAAGACAGAACTGATTGAACAGTTTGAACAAACTAAGAATCGAACAAACAACAGGAAGAAAACAGTTTCTGATTTTTGTGATATCCCTCTCCCTATCACCTTTCTTTTCAAAATCCAATGTCAATCTTCAGTTTTTAAATTATACTTGAGTTATCAGAAAGAAATCTTTTCCAGTTTTTTCTGTTTTTTCAGAATTTCCAGTTCTCAAATATTCAGTCCCCTCTGTCTGTATCTATCCCTCTCAATGTGTATCTCCCCCATTTTATACGCCTAACATTAGGCTATTCCCCAGCCTGTTCGAACACCTCAGAAACTATTCCTTTTTAGCTATTTTTTCCACTCAAACTTTTAAAATTAGGAACCCCCATCATATTCCTTGACAGTCCCCTTTTAACATTTATTAAACTAAAACAGGCCATGGGCAGCAAGAATATAATCTGACAGCATGTGCTGTCAAACTATTTTAATCAAAAAGGGCATTTATGCACATGTTGTGCACAAGTGCACATGCCCTCCAATTCTGACTGCAACTAAACAAAACCAATCCCTTTATATTTCTGATTCAACTACATCAATTGTAAGTAGCTATAGTTGATTCTCAATTTGATTCAAACAATGTTCAACAAGACAAATCAAGTTGTTACCATTCAAACAGCTAAAACTATTTGACGACATGTATCGAATCGACTATACTAATTACAACATATACAATCAAAGCCAAGGATTAGAATCAAACAGTATCAATAAGGGGTCAGATTGCACTTGTCAATACAGAGGTTAACTTGGGGATTGATTACTCAAACAGTTTCAATTCAGTCAATTATGCAGTTTACATACACACACATTATCAGTGAATGAGGAAACATTTGATCAAATACAGAGGTTCAGGCAAGGTGTGCAAAAACAGTTGGTAAAATTCAAAACACAATTTGAACAAGACGTTTGGCCATACGAATAGACCTTTAACAAACACACGAACTGAAATAAAGAAGAGAAAACAAACTTACCTTAAAATCTTTGAAAGAAAAATCAGAAAAATCAACTTGTGTTTGAACAGACCCTTCTCAAGGTTGAACGGACTTTAATCGAAGTGTTTCTCGAATGAGAAACACTTCGATTAAGGTCCATTTGACCCTAATCTCTGGGTTTAAACATGCACGAAACAGGCACGAGGAACCCTAGGGTTCAAAAAATCAGATCTGGGATTCGTGTTTCCCTGGTCAGATTTGGACCAAACCAAGTATGGTTTGGTCACGAGGGAGGTTCGGGGACTGTCTGGTGCGAAGCTGGGGTGGATCGGTGTGGATCGAGTTTTGCTCGAATCTTCAAATGAAGATTCGAGAAGGTGGGATGGGATTCGAGTTGAAAGGTTGGTGGATTCATGTTCAGAGTGTCAAGGTGGTCCTAGGGTGTTAAGGTGAAGGCCACCGGCGTTCATGCCGCCGGGATTAATGGTGAGTAATAAGGGGGCGGCTAGGGTTTCGTGGGGAAGGGGATGAGGACGAAGGCTGGGGTCTTGGATAGGGGGCAGGGTATGGTAGGAAGCTTATATATGGAATGGGTGGATTGATTTCAGCCGTTGGATGAGGCAAGATGGAAGGCCAGGATCCTTCAGTTAACGGGAAACGGTGTCATTTTTAGAATAAAGGGGGTTGGGTCGATCCGGGTGAAATGGGTCGGGTTTTGTTTATGGGTTATGAGGAAGTGACTTTGGCCGTTGATCAATCTGAGATCAACAGCCTAGATCAGACTAGGTCACTACGACGTCGTTTGGACGTTCTAGATGTCAGCTGGTGTGGACCGGGTACACATGGGGTTTTGGGTTTGATTTTGGGCCTCGAATTAAAATGAAAACAAGCCCAAACCGATTTCAACCCAATTCTGCACTCTCTTTTATTATATTTTTTATTTTAAAAACAAAACCTAAATAAATCAAAAATAGAAATTTATTAATTAAACACTTAATACAATTATTTGCACACATATATTAAAATATTTAAAGAAGGTAAAATCAAACAAAACAACAATCACGGACAAAGATGCTTATTTATGATTTTTCTATTTAATAACCGGATTACGGTTCAAACTGCACATGACACACATTTTTTGGTATTTTGTTTCAATAATAATAAAAATGGACAAAAATCATAGATAATTAACAAAATGCCACGTGAAAGATCCGAAAATTGTACAGCAAGACCGATCGCTATTATTTTTGTTTCTTTTGGAGCGATTGTCGCGTAAAACAAAAATCACGTGCACACAACTGCCCCTCTTTGTTCGGAAACACGAAGGGTTTTCGTGCAAAGATAAAGTGAGCGGATATGAGTGATTTTTGCCTATGGACTACTCCGTGTGAAGCATGTTTTGAAAGATCTGACCGAATCTTTGCTTCAAAGATTTCCTATATATCCTGGGCTAAACAGGAATCAGGTCAATGTAGTTCGAGAAATTTTTGGCAGCTAGGACTACCATGGGATTGCAATGCTTGTTGTTACTGTTGTTGTTGTTGTCACCGTTGCTTTACTGACCGCCTTATTACAACCAAAGAAAAATTGAAACTGAACTAAATACTTATATGTATGTCAACTGCTAGTTACAAGATTCATATCTATGATTCTTTTGCGACTTGATCTTGAGTCTTAGCTGATTGTGCTTGGAGACTTCGATCCGAATCTTGATGCATGCGAGTTGTGGCGACTTGTTTAATCTCCGGGATACTCAGTGAGACGCGACTAGCAGAGTTCTGGACCTTAATCAAATCTTGGAGCGATCCGCCTTCCATTTTCTCCGGTATCTCGGGACATCTTCTTTTTGTCCTTTCCTTCTTAGATTATGAGTTGAGACTCATCTCGTGGGTCGTTTTGATCCGTGTGGCTCGAGGTTAGACCTGCGGGAAAAATAAACGAACGAAATTTTCTGCCCCAGTTTCATTAGGAAAATTTCGTGAATTATTCGCCAGGAAGTTCATAAAATTGATGAAAGAGGATATGAATGCTCAGTTCAGGGTTGGAGCCCTAATACCGACTAGCTGGGGAGAAGTTCAGTTTTAGAGTTGAAACTCCAATACTGACCAACTGGGAAAAAGTTAAGTTTAGGGTTTAAAACTCTAATGCTGATTAAGAGGAAAAGTTCAGTTTAGGGTTTAAAACCCTGATGCTGATTAAGAGGAAAAGTTCAGTTTAGGGTTTAAAACCCTAATGCTGACTGAAAGGAAAAGTTCAGTTTAGGGTTTAAAACCCTAATGTTGACTGAAAGGAAAAAGTTCAGTTTAGGGTTTAAAACCCTAATGCTGACTGAAAGGAAAAGTTCAGTTTAGGGTTTAAAACCCTAATGCTGACTGAAAGGAAAAAGTTCAGTTTAGGGTTTAAAACCCTAATGCTGACTAAAGGGAAAGAGTTCAGTTTAGGGTTTAAAACCCTAATGCTGACTGAAAGGAAAAGTTCAGTTTAGGGTTTAAAACCCTAATGCTGACTAAAGGGAAAGAGTTCAGTTTAGGGTTTAAAACCCTAATGCTGACTGAAAGGAAAAAGTTCAGTTTAGGGTTTAAAACCCTAATGCTGACTAAAGGGAAAGAGTTCAGTTTAGGGTTTAAAACCCTAATGCTGACTGAAAGGAAAAGTTCAGTTTAGGGTTTAAAACCCTAATGCTGACTAAAGGGAAAAAGTTCAGTTTAGGGTTTAAAACCCTAATGCTGACTAAAGGGAAAGAGTTCAGTTTAGGGTTTAAAACCCTAATGCTGACTGAAAGGAAAAAGTTCAGTTTAGGGTTTAAAACCCTAATGCTGACTAAAGGGAAAAAGTTCAGTTTAGGGTTTAAAACCCTAATGCTGACTGAAAGGAAAAGTTCAGTTTAGGGTTTAAAACCCTAATGCTGACTAAAGGGAAAGAGTTCAGTTTAGGGTTTAAAACCCTAATGCTGACTAAAGGGAAATAGTTCAGTTTAGGGTTTAAAACCCTAATGCTGACTGAAAGGAAAAGTTCAGTTTAGGGTTTTAAAACCCTAATTCTGACTAAAGGGAAAGTGTTCAGTTTAGGGTTTAAAACCCTAATGCTGACTGAAAGGAAAAGTTCAGTTTAGGATTTAAAACCCTAATGCTGACTAAAGGGAAAGAGTTCAGTTTAGGGTTTAAAACCCTAATGCTGACTGAAAGGAAAAGTTCAGTTTAGGGTTTTAAAACCCTAATGCTGACTAAAGGGAAAGAGTTCAGTTTAGGGTTTAAAACCCTAATGCTGACTGAAAGGAAAAAGTTCAGTTTAGGGTTTAAAACCCTAATGCTGACTAAAGGGAAAGAGTTCAGTTTAGGGTTTAAAACCCTAATGCTGACTGAAAGGAAAAGTTCAGTTTAGGGTTTAAAACCCTAATACTGACTGAATGGAAAAAGTTCAGTTTAGGGTTTAAAACCCTAATGCTGACTGAAAGGAAAAGTTCAGTTTAGGGTTTAAAACCCTAATGCTGACTAAAAGGAAAAAGTTCAGTTTAGGGTTTAAAACCCTAATGTTGACTGAAAGGAAAAGTTATGTTTAGGGTTTAAAACCCTAATGCTGACTGAAAGGAAAAGTTCAGTTTAGGGTTTGAAACCTTAATGCTAACTGAAAGGAAAAGTTCAGTTTATGGTTTAAAACCCTAATGCTGACTTAAAGGAAAAGTTCAGTTTAGGGTTTAAAACCCTACTGCTGACTGAAAGGAAAAGTTCAGTTTAGGGTTTAAAACCCTAATGCTGACTAAAGGAAAAGTTCAGTTTAGGGTTTAAAACCCTACTGCTGACTGAAAGGAAAAGTTCAGTATAGGGTTTGAAACCCTAATGCTGACTGAAAGGAAAAGTTCAGTTTAGGGTTTAAAACCCTAATGCTGACTAAAGGAAAAGTTCAGTTTAGGGTTTAAAACCCTAATGCTGACTGAAAGGAAAAGTTCAGTTTAGGGTTTAAAACCCTAATGCTGACTAAAGGGAAAGAGTCCAGTTTAGGGTTTAAAACCCTAATGCTGACTAAAGGGAAAGAGTTCAGTTTAGGGTTTAAAACCCTAATGCTGACTGAAAGAAAAAGTTCAGTTTAGGGTTTTAAAACCCTAATTCTGACTAAAGGGAAAGTGTTCAGTTTAGGGTTTAAAACCCTAATGCTGACTGAAAGGAAAGAGTTCAGTTTAGGGTTTAAAACCCTAATGCTGACTGAAAGGAAAAGTTCAGTTTAGGGTTTAAAACCCTAATGCTGACTGAAAGGAAAAGTTCAGTTTAGGGTTTGAAACCTTAATGCTAACTGAAAGGAAAAGTTCAGTTTATGGTTTAAAACCCTAATGCTGACTTAAAGGAAAAGTTCAGTTTAGGGTTTAAAACCCTACTGCTGACTGAAAGGAAAAGTTCAGTTTAGGGTTTAAAACCCTAATGCTGACTAAAGGAAAAGTTCAGTTTAGGGTTTAAAACCCTACTGCTGACTGAAAGGAAAAGTTCAGTATAGGGTTTGAAACCCTAATGCTGACTGAAAGGAAAAGTTCAGTTTAGGGTTTAAAACCCTAATGCTGACTAAAGGAAAAGTTCAGTTTAGGGTTTAAAACCCTAATGCTGACTGAAAGGAAAAGTTCAGTTTAGGGTTTAAAACCCTAATGCTGACTAAAGGGAAAAAGTTCAGTTTAGGGTTTAAAACCCTAATGCTGACTGAAAGGAAAAGTTCAGTTTAGGGTTTAAAACCCTAATGCTGACTAAAGGGAAAGAGTTCAGTTTAGGGTTTAAAACCCTAATGTTGACTGAAAGGAAAAGTTAAGTTTAGGGTTTAAAACCCTAATGCTGACTGAAAGGAAAAGTTCAGTTTAGGGTTTTAAACCTTAATGCTAACTGAAAGGAAAAGTTCAGTTTATGGTTTAAAACCCTAATGCTGACTTAAAGGAAAAGTTCAGTTTAGGGTTTAAAACCCTACTGCTGACTGAAAGGAAAAGTTCAGTTTAGGGTTTAAAACCCTAATGCTGACTAAAGGAAAAGTTCAGTTTAGGGTTTAAAACCCTACTGCTGACTGAAAGGAAAAGTTCAGTATAGGGTTTGAAACCCTAATGCTGACTGAAAGGAAAAGTTCAGTTTAGGGTTTAAACCCCTAATGCTGACTAAAGGAAAAGTTCAGTTTAGGGTTTAAAACCCTAATGCTGACTGAAAGGAAAATTTCAGTTTAGGGTTTAAAACCCTAATGCTGACTAAAGGGAAAGAGTCCAGTTTAGGGTTTAAAACCCTAATGCTGACTAAAGGGAAAGAGTTCAGTTTAGGGTTTAAAACCCTAATGCTGACTGAAAGAAAAAGTTCAGTTTAGGGTTTTAAAACCCTAATTCTGACTAAAGGGAAAGTGTTCAGTTTAGGGTTTAAAACCCTAATGCTGACTGAAAGGAAAGAGTTCAGTTTAGGGTTTAAAACCCTAATGCTGACTGAAAGGAAAAGTTCAGTTTAGGGTTTAAAACCCTAATGCTGACTGAAAGGAAAAAGTTCAGTTTAGGGTTTAAAACCCTAATGCTGACTAAAGGGAAAGAGTTCAGTTTAGGGTTTAAAACCCTAATGCTGACTGAAAGGAAAAGTTCAGTTTAGGGTTTAAAACCCTAATGCTGACTGAAAGGAAAAGTTTAGTTTAGGGTTTAAAACCCTAATGCTGACTGAAAGGAAAAATTTCAGTTTAGGGTTTTAAAACCCTAATGCTGACTAAAGGGAAAGAGTTCAGTTTAGGGTTCAAAACCCTAATGCTGACTGAAAGGAAAATTTCAGTTTAGGGTTTTAAAACCCTAATGCTGACTAAAGGGAAAGAGTTCAGTTTAGGGTTTAAAACCCTAATGCTGACTGAAAGGAAAAGTTCAGTTTAGGGTTTAAAACCCTATGCTGACTAAAGGGAAATAGTTCAGTTTAGGGTTTAAAACCCTAATGCTGACTGAAAGGAAAAGTTCAGTTTAGGGTTTTAAAACCCTAATGCTGACTAAAGGGAAAGAGTTCAGTTTAGGGTTTAAAACCCTAATGCTGACTGAAAGGAAAAAGTTCAGTTTAGGGTTTAAAACCCTAATGCTGACTAAAGGGAAAGAGTTCAGTTTAGGGTTTAAAACCCTAATGCTGACTGAAAGGAAAAGTTCAGTTTAGGGTTTAAAACCCTATTGCTGACTGAAAGTAAAAAAAGTTCAGTTTAGGGTTTAAAACCCTAATGCTGACTAAAGGGAAAAAGTTCAGTTTAGGGTTTAAAACCCTAATACTGACTGAAAGGAAAAGGTTCAGTTTAGGGTTTAAAACCCTAATGCTGACTAAAGGGAAAGAGTTCAGTTTAGGGTTTAAAACCCTAATGCTGACTGAAAGGAAAAGTTCAGTTTATGGTTTAAAACCCTAATGCTGACTGAAAGGAAAAAGTTCAGTTTAGGATTTAAAACCCTAATGCTGACTAAAGGGAAAGAGTTTAGTTTAGGGTTTAAAACCCTAATGCTGACTGAAAGGAAAAGTTCAGTTTAGGGTTTAAAACCCTAATGCTGACTGAAAGGACAAAGTTCAGTTTAGGGTTTAAAACCCTAATGCTGACTAAAGGGAAAGAGTTCAGTTTAGGGTTTAAAACCCTAATGCTTACTGAAAGGAAAAGTTCAGTTTAGGGTTTAAAACCCTAATGCTGACTAAAGGGAAAGAGTTCAGTTTAGGGGTTAAAACCCTAATGCTGACTAAAGGGAAAGAGTTCAGTTTAGGGTTTAAAATCCTAATGCTGACTGAAAGGAAAAGTTCAGTTTAGGGTTTTAAAACCCTAATGCTGACTAAAGGGAAAGAGTTCAGTTTAGGGTTTAAAACCCTAATGCTGACTGAAAGGAAAATTTCAGTTTAGGGTTTTAAAACCCTAATGCTGACTAAAGGGAAAGAGTTCAGTTTAGGGTTTAAAATCCTAATGCTGACTGAAAGGAAAAGTTCTGTTTAGGGTTTAAAACCCTAATGCTGACTAAAGGGAAAGAGTTCAGTTTTGTGTTTAAAACCCTAATGCTGACTGAAAGGAAAAGTTCAGTTTAGGGTTTTAAAACACTAATGCTGACTAAAGGGAAAGAGTTCAGTTTAGGGTTTAAAACCTTAATGCTGACTGAAAGGAAAAAGTTCAGTTTAGGGTTTAAAACCCTAATGCTGACTGAAAGGAAAAAGTTCAGTTTAGGGTTTAAAATCCTAATGCTGACTAAAGGGAAAGAGTTCAGTTTAGGGTTTAAAACCCTAATGCTGACTGAAAGGAAAAGTTCAGTTTAGGGTTTAAAACCCTAATGCTGACTGAAAGGAAAAAGTTCAGTTTAGGATTTAAAACCCTAATGCTGACTAAAGGGAAAGAGTTCAGTTTAGGGTTTAAAACCCTAATGCTGACTGAAAGGAAAAGTTTAGTTTAGGGTTTAAAACCCTAATGCTGACTGAAAGGAAAAAGTTCAGTTTAGGGTTTAAAACCCTAATGCTGACTAAAGGGAAAGAGTTCAGTTTAGGGTTTAAAACCCTAATGCTTACTGAAAGGAAAAGTTCAGTTTAGGGTTTAAAACCCTAATGCTGACTAAAGGGAAAGAGTTCAGTTTAGGGTTTAAAACCCTAATGCTGACTAAAGGGAAAGAGTTCAGTTTAGGGTTTAAAACCCTAATGCTGACTGAAAGGAAAAGTTCAGTTTAGGGTTTTAAAACACTAATGCTGACTAAAGGGAAAGAGTTCAGTTTAGGGTTTAAAACCTTAATGCTGACTGAAAGGAAAGAGTTCAGTTTAGGGTTTAAAACCCTAATGCTGACTAAAAGGAAAAGTTCAGTTTAGGGTTTAAAACCCTAATGCTGACTGAAAGGAAAAAGTTCAGTTTAGGATTTAAAACCCTAATGCTGACTAAAGGGAAAGAGTTCAGTTTAGGGTTTAAAACCCTAATGCTGACTGAAAGGAAAAGTTCAGTTTAGGGTTTAAAACCCTAATGCTGACTGAAAGGAAAAAGTTCAGTTTAGGGTTTAAAACCCTAATGCTGACTAAAGGGAAAGAGTTCAGTTTAGGGTTTAAAACCTTAATGCTTACTGAAAGGAAAAGTTCAGTTTAGGGTTTAAAACCCTAATGCTGACTAAAGGGAAAGAGTTCAGTTTAGGGTTTAAAACCCTAATGCTGACTAAAGGGAAAGAGTTCAGTTTAGGGTTTAAAATCCTAATGCTGACTGAAAGGAAAAGTTCAGTTTAGGGTTTTAAAACCCTAATGCTGACTAAAGGGAAAGAGTTCAGTTTAGGGTTTAAAACCCTAATGCTGACTGAAAGGAAAATTTCAGTTTAGGGTTTTAAAACCCTAATGCTGACTAAAGGGAAAGAGTTCAGTTTAGGGTTTAAAACCCTAATGTTGACTGAAAGGAAAAGTTCAGTTTAGGGTTTAAAACCCTAATGCTGACTAAAAGGAAAAAGTTCAGTTTAGGGTTTAAAACCCTAATGTTGACTGAAAGGAAAAGTTAAGTTTAGGGTTTAAAACCCTAATGCTGACTGAAAGGAAAAGTTCAGTTTAGGGTTTGAAACCTTAATGCTAACTGAAAGGAAAAGTTCAGTTTAGGGTTTAAAACCCTAATGCTGACTGAAAGGAAAAGTTCAGTTTAGGGTTTAAAACCCTACTGCTGACTGAAAGGAAAAATTCAGTTTAGGGTTTAAAACCATAATGCTGACTAAAGGAAAAGTTCAGTTTAGGGTTTAAAACCCTACTGCTGACTCAAAGGAAAAGTTCAGTTTAGGGTTTGAAACCCTAATGCTGACTGAAAGGAAAAGTTCAGTTTATGGTTTAAAACCCTACTGCTGACTGAAAGGAAAAGTTCAGTTTAGTGTTTAAAACCCTAATGCTGACTAAAGGGAAAGAGTTGAGTTTAGGGTTTAAAACCCTAATGCTTACTGAAAGGAAAAGTTCAGTTTAGGTTTTAAAACCCTAATGCTGACTGAAGGGAAAAAGTTCAGTTTAGGGTTTAAAACCCTAATGCTGACTAAAGGGAAAGAGTTCAGTTTAGGTTTTAAAACCCTAATGCTGACTGAAAGGAAAAGTTCAGTTTAGGGTTTAAAACCCTAATGCTGACTGAAAGGAAAGAGTTCAGTTTAGGGTTTAAAACCCTAATGCTGACTGAAAGGAAAAGTTCAGTTTAGGGTTTAAAACCCTAATGCTGACTGAAAGGAAAAAGTTCAGTTTAGGGTTTAAAACCCTAATGCTGACTAAAGGGAAAGAGTTCAGTTTAGGGTTTAAAACCCTAATGCTGACTGAAAGGAAAAGTTCAGTTTAGGGTTTAAAACCCTAATGCTGACTGAAAGGAAAAGTTCAGTTTAGGGTTTAAAACCCTAATGCTGACTGAAAGGAAAAATTTCAGTTTAGGGTTTAAAACCCTAATGCTGACTAAAGGGAAAGAGTTCAGTTTAGGGTTTAAAACCCTAATGCTGACTGAAAGGAAAATTTCAGTTTAGGGTTTTAAAACCCTAATGCTGACTAAAGGGAAAGAGTTCAGTTTAGGGTTTAAAACCCTAATGCTGACTGAAAGGAAAAGTTCAGTTTAGGGTTTAAAACCCTATGCTGACTAAAGGGAAATAGTTCAGTTTAGGGTTTAAAACCCTAATGCTGACTGAAAGGAAAAGTTCAGTTTAGGGTTTTAAAACCCTAATGCTGACTAAAGGGAAAGAGTTCAGTTTAGGGTTTAAAACCCTAATGCTGACTGAAAGGAAAAAGTTCAGTTTAGGGTTTAAAACCCTAATGCTGACTAAAGGGAAAGAGTTCAGTTTAGGGTTTAAAACCCTAATGCTGACTGAAAGGAAAAGTTCAGTTTAGGGTTTAAAACCCTATTGCTGACTGAAAGTAAAAAAAGTTCAGTTTAGGGTTTAAAACCCTAATGCTGACTAAAGGGAAATAGTTCAGTTTAGTGTTTAAAACCCTAATGCTGACTGAAAGGAAAAGGTTCAGTTTAGGGTTTAAAACCCTAATGCTGACTAAAGGGAAAGAGTTCATTTTAGGGTTTAAAACCCTAATGCTGACTGAAAGGAAAAGTTCAGTTTAGGGTTTAAAACCCTAATGCTGACTGAAAGGAAAAAGTTCAGTTTAGGATTTAAAACCCTAATGCTGACTAAAGGGAAAGAGTTCAGTTTAGGGTTTAAAACCCTAATGCTGACTGAAAGGAAAAGTTCAGTTTAGGGTTTAAAACCCTAATGCTGACTGAAAGGAAAAAGTTCAGTTTAGGGTTTAAAACCCTAATGCTGACTAAAGGGAAAGAGTTCAGTTTAGGGTTTAAAACCCTAATGCTTACTGAAGGGAAAGAGTTCAGTTTAGGGTTTAAAACCCTAATGCTGACTGAAAGGAAAAGTTCAGTTTAGGGTTTTAAAACCCTAATGCTGACTAAAGGGAAAGAGTTCAGTTTAGGGTTTAAAACCCTAATGCTGACTGAAAGGAAAAAGTTCAGTTTAGGGTTTAAAACCCTAATGCTGACTAAAGGGAAAGAGTTCAGTTTAGGGTTTAAAACCCTAATGCTGACTGAAAGGAAAAGTTCAGTTTAGGGTTTAAAACCCTAATACTGACTGAATGGAAAAAGTTCAGTTTAGGGTTTAAAACCCTAATGCTGACTGAAAGGAAAAGTTCAGTTTAGGGTTTAAAACCCTAATGCTGACTAAAAGGAAAAAGTTCAGTTTAGGGTTTAAAACCCTAATGTTGACTGAAAGGAAAAGTTCAGTTTAGGGTTTTAAAACACTAATGCTGACTAAAGGGAAAGAGTTCAGTTTAGGGTTTAAAACCTTAATGCTGACTGAAAGGAAAAGTTCAGTTTAGGGTTTAAAACACTAATGCTGACTGAAAGGAAAAGTTCAGTTTAGGGTTTTACCTTAAAACCCTACTGCTGACTGAAAGGAAAAGTTCAGTTTAGGGTTTAAAACCCTAATGCTGACTAAAGGAAAAGTTCAGTTTAGGGTTTAAAACCCTACTGCTGACTGAAAGGAAAAGTTCAGTTTAGGGTTTGAAACCCTAATGCTGACTGAAAGGAAAAGTTCAGTTTATGGTTTAAAACCCTACTGCTGACTGAAAGGAAAAGTTCAGTTTAGGGTTTAAAACCCTAATGCTGACTAAAGGGAAAGAGTTGAGTTTAGGGTTTAAAACCCTAATGCTTACTGAAAGGAAAAGTTCAGTTTAGGGTTTAAAACCCTAATGCTGACTGAAAGGAAAAAGTTCAGTTTAGGGTTTAAAACCCTAATGCTGACTAAAGGGAAAGAGTTCAGTTTAGGGTTTAAAACCCTAATGCTGACTGAAAGGAAAAGTTCAGTTTAGGGTTTAAAACCCTAATGCTGACTGAAAGGAAAGAGTTCAGTTTAGGGTTTAAAACCCTAATGCTGACTGAAAGGAAAAGTTCAGTTTAGGGTTTAAAACCCTAATGCTGACTGAAAGGAAAAAGTTCAGTTTAGGGTTTAAAACCCTAATACTGACTAAAGGGAAAGAGTTCAGTTTAGGGTTTAAAACCCTAATGCTGACTGAAAGGAAAAGTTCAGTTTAGGGTTTAAAACCCTAATGCTGACTAAAAGGAAAAGTTCAGTTTAGGGTTTAAAACCCTAATGCTGACTAAAGGGAAATAGTTCAGTTTTGTGTTTAAAACCCTAATGCTGACTGAAAGGAAAAGTTCAGTTTAGGGTTTTAAAACACTAATGCTGACTAAAGGGAAAAGTTCAGTTTAGGGTTTAAAACCCTAATGCTGACTAAAGGGAAAGAGTTCAGTTTAGGGTTTAAAACCCTAATGCTGACTGAAAGGAAAATTTCAGTTTAGGGTTTTAAAACCCTAATGCTGACTAAAGGGAAAGAGTTCAGTTTAGGGTTTAAAACCCTAATGTTGACTGAAAGGAAAAGTTCAGTTTAGGGTTTAAAACCCTAATGCTGACTAAAAGGAAAAAGTTCAGTTTAGGGTTTAAAACCCTAATGTTGACTGAAAGGAAAAGTTAAGTTTAGTGTTTAAAACCCTAATGCTGACTGAAAGGAAAAGTTCAGTTTAGGGTTTGAAACCTTAATGCTAACTGAAAGGAAAAGTTCAGTTTAGGGTTTAAAACCCTAATGCTGACTGAAAGGAAAAGTTCAGTTTAGGGTTTAAAACCCTACTGCTGACTGAAAGGAAAAATTCAGTTTAGGGTTTAAAACCCTAATGCTGACTAAAGGAAAAGTTCAGTTTAGGGTTTAAAACCCTACTGCTGACTCAAAGGAAAAGTTCAGTTTAGGGTTTGAAACCCTAATGCTGACTGAAAGGAAAAGTTCAGTTTATGGTTTAAAACCCTACTGCTGACTGAAAGGAAAAGTTCAGTTTAGTGTTTAAAACCCTAATGCTGACTAAAGGGAAAGAGTTGAGTTTAGGGTTTAAAACCCTAATGCTTACTGAAAGGAAAAGTTCAGTTTAGGTTTTAAAACCCTAATGCTGACTGAAGGGAAAAAGTTCAGTTTAGGGTTTAAAACCCTAATGCTGACTAAAGGGAAAGAGTTCAGTTTAGGTTTTAAAACCCTAATGCTGACTGAAAGGAAAAGTTCAGTTTAGGGTTTAAAACCCTAATGCTGACTGAAAGGAAAGAGTTCAGTTTAGGGTTTAAAACCCTAATGCTGACTGAAAGGAAAAGTTCAGTTTAGGGTTTAAAACCCTAATGCTGACTGAAAGGAAAAAGTTCAGTTTAGGGTTTAAAACCCTAATGCTGACTAAAGGGAAAGAGTTCAGTTTAGGGTTTAAAACCCTAATGCTGACTGAAAGGAAAAGTTCAGTTTAGGGTTTAAAACCCTAATGCTGACTAAAAGGAAAAGTTCAGTTTAGGGTTTAAAACCCTAATGCTGACTGAAAGGAAAAATTTCAGTTTAGGGTTTAAAACCCTAATGCTGACTAAAGGGAAAGAGTTCAGTTTAGGGTTTAAAACCCTAATGCTGACTGAAAGGAAAATTTCAGTTTAGGGTTTTAAAACCCTAATGCTGACTAAAGGGAAAGAGTTCAGTTTAGGGTTTAAAACCCTAATGCTGACTGAAAGGAAAAGTTCAGTTTAGGGTTTAAAACCCTATGCTGACTAAAGGGAAATAGTTCAGTTTAGGGTTTAAAACCCTAATGCTGACTGAAAGGAAAAGTTCAGTTTAGGGTTTTAAAACCCTAATGCTGACTAAAGGGAAAGAGTTCAGTTTAGGGTTTAAAACCCTAATGCTGACTGAAAGGAAAAAGTTCAGTTTAGGGTTTAAAACCCTAATGCTGACTAAAGGGAAAGAGTTCAGTTTAGGGTTTAAAACCCTAATGCTGACTGAAAGGAAAAGTTCAGTTTAGGGTTTAAAACCCTATTGCTGACTGAAAGTAAAAAAAGTTCAGTTTAGGGTTTAAAACCCTAATGCTGACTAAAGGGAAAGAGTTCAGTTTAGTGTTTAAAACCCTAATGCTGACTGAAAGGAAAAGGTTCAGTTTAGGGTTTAAAACCCTAATGCTGACTAAAGGGAAAGAGTTCATTTTAGGGTTTAAAACCCTAATGCTGACTGAAAGGAAAAGTTCAGTTTAGGGTTTAAAACCCTAATGCTGACTGAAAGGAAAAAGTTCAGTTTAGGATTTAAAACCCTAATGCTGACTAAAGGGAAAGAGTTCAGTTTAGGGTTTAAAACCCTAATGCTGACTGAAAGGAAAAGTTCAGTTTAGGGTTTAAAACCCTAATGCTGACTGAAAGGAAAAAGTTCAGTTTAGGGTTTAAAACCCTAATGCTGACTAAAGGGAAAGAGTTCAGTTTAGGGTTTAAAACCCTAATGCTTACTGAAGGGAAAGAGTTCAGTTTAGGGTTTAAAACCCTAATGCTGACTGAAAGGAAAAGTTCAGTTTAGGGTTTTAAAACCCTAATGCTGACTAAAGGGAAAGAGTTCAGTTTAGGGTTTAAAACCCTAATGCTGACTGAAAGGAAAAAGTTCAGTTTAGGGTTTAAAACCCTAATGCTGACTAAAGGGAAAGAGTTCAGTTTAGGGTTTAAAACCCTAATGCTGACTGAAAGGAAAAGTTCAGTTTAGGGTTTAAAACCCTAATACTGACTGAATGGAAAAAGTTCAGTTTAGGGTTTAAAACCCTAATGCTGACTGAAAGGAAAAGTTCAGTTTAGGGTTTAAAACCCTAATGCTGACTAAAAGGAAAAAGTTCAGTTTAGGGTTTAAAACCCTAATGCTGACTGAAAGGAAAAGTTCAGTTTAGGGTTTTAAAACACTAATGCTGACTAAAGGGAAAGAGTTCAGTTTAGGGTTTAAAACCTTAATGCTGACTGAAAGGAAAAGTTCAGTTTAGGGTTTAAAACACTAATGCTGACTGAAAGGAAAAGTTCAGTTTAGGGTTTTACCTTAAAACCCTACTGCTGACTGAAAGGAAAAGTTCAGTTTAGGGTTTAAAACCCTAATGCTGACTAAAGGAAAAGTTCAGTTTAGGGTTTAAAACCCTACTGCTGACTGAAAGGAAAAGTTCAGTTTAGGGTTTGAAACCCTAATGCTGACTGAAAGGAAAAGTTCAGTTTATGGTTTAAAACCCTACTGCTGACTGAAAGGAAAAGTTCAGTTTAGGGTTTAAAACCCTAATGCTGACTAAAGGGAAAGAGTTGAGTTTAGGGTTTAAAACCCTAATGCTTACTGAAAGGAAAAGTTCAGTTTAGGGTTTAAAACCCTAATGCTGACTGAAAGGAAAAAGTTCAGTTTAGGGTTTAAAACCCTAATGCTGACTAAAGGGAAAGAGTTCAGTTTAGGGTTTAAAACCCTAATGCTGACTGAAAGGAAAAGTTCAGTTTAGGGTTTAAAACCCTAATGCTGACTGAAAGGAAAGAGTTCAGTTTAGGGTTTAAAACCCTAATGCTGACTGAAAGGAAAAGTTCAGTTTAGGGTTTAAAACCCTAATGCTGACTGAAAGGAAAAAGTTCAGTTTAGGGTTTAAAACCCTAATACTGACTAAAGGGAAAGAGTTCAGTTTAGGGTTTAAAACCCTAATGCTGACTGAAAGGAAAAGTTCAGTTTAGGGTTTAAAACCCTAATGCTGACTAAAAGGAAAAGTTCAGTTTAGGGTTTAAAACCCTAATGCTGACTAAAGGGAAAGAGTTCAGTTTAGGGTTTAAAACCTTAATGCTGACTGAAAGGAAAAAGTTCAGTTTAGGGTTTAAAACCCTAATGCTGACTAAAAGGAAAGAGTTCAGTTTAGGGTTTAAAATCCTAATGCTGACTGAAAGGAAAAGTTCAGTTTAGGGTTTAAAACCCTAATGCTGACTAAAAGGAAAAAGTTCAGTTTAGGGTTTAAAACCCTAATGCTGACTGAAAGGAAAAAGTTCAGTTTAGGGTTTAAAACCCTAATGCTGACTAAAGGGAAAGAGTTCAGTTTAGGGTTTAAAACCCTAATGCTGACTGAAAGGAAAAGTTCAGTTTAGGGTTTAAAACCCTAATACTGACTGAATGGAAAAAGTTCAGTTTAGGGTTTAAAACCCTAATGCTGACTGAAAGGAAAAGTTCAGTTTAGGGTTTAAAACCCTAATGCTGACTAAAAGGAAAAAGTTCAGTTTAGGGTTTAAAACCCTAATGTTGACTGAAAGGAAAAGTTAAGTTTAGGGTTTAAAACCCTAATGCTGACTGAAAGGAAAAGTTCAGTTTAGGGTTTGAAACCTTAATGCTAACTGAAAGGAAAAGTTCAGTTTAGGGTTTAAAACCCTAATGCTGACTGAAAGGAAAAGTTCAGTTTAGGGTTTAAAACCCTACTGCTGACTGAAAGGAAAAATTCAGTTTAGGGTTTAAAACCCTAATGCTGACTAAAGGAAAAGTTCAGTTTAGGGTTTAAAACCCTACTGCTGACTGAAAGGAAAAGTTCAGTTTAGGGTTTGAAACCCTAATGCTGACTGAAAGGAAAAGTTCAGTTTATGGTTTAAAACCCTACTGCTGACTGAAAGGAAAAGTTCAGTTTAGGGTTTAAAACCCTAATGCTGACTAAAGGGAAAGAGTTGAGTTTAGGGTTTAAAACCCTAATGCTTACTGAAAGGAAAAGTTCAGTTTAGGGTTTAAAACCCTAATGCTGACTGAAAGGAAAAAGTTCAGTTTAGGGTTTAAAACCCTAATGCTGACTAAAGGGAAAGAGTTCAGTTTAGGTTTTAAAACCCTAATGCTGACTGAAAGGAAAAGTTCAGTTTAGGGTTTAAAACCCTAATGCTGACTGAAAGGAAAGAGTTCAGTTTAGGGTTTAAAACCCTAATGCTGACTGAAAGGAAAATTTCAGTTTAGGGTTTAAAACCCTAATGCTGACTGAAAGGAA
The DNA here is from genome assembly GCF_000715075.1 of Nicotiana tabacum. Taxonomy (NCBI): domain Eukaryota; kingdom Viridiplantae; phylum Streptophyta; class Magnoliopsida; order Solanales; family Solanaceae; genus Nicotiana; species Nicotiana tabacum. Next base: position 76,915,747 of record NC_134085.1, read on the forward strand.
AAAGTTCAGTTTAGGGTTTAAAACCCTAATGCTGACTAAAGGGAAAGAGTTCAGTTTAGGGTTTAAAACCCTAATGCTGACTGAAAGGAAAAGTTAAGTTTAGGGTTTAAAACCCTAATGCTGACTAAAAGGAAAAGTTTCAGTTTAGGGTTTAAAACCCTAATGCTGACTGAAAGGAAAAATTTCAGTTTAGGGTTTAAAACCCTAATGCTGACTAAAGGGAAAGAGTTCAGTTTAGGGTTTAAAACCCTAATGCTGACTGAAAGGAAAATTTCAGTTTAGGGTTTTAAAACCCTAATGCTGACTAAAGGGAAAGAGTTCAGTTTAGGGTTTAAAACCCTAATGCTGACTGAAAGGAAAAGTTCAGTTTAGGGTTTAAAACCCTATGCTGACTAAAGGGAAATAGTTCAGTTTAGGGTTTAAAACCCTAATGCTGACTGAAAGGAAAAGTTCAGTTTAGGGTTTTAAAACCCTAATGCTGACTAAAGGGAAAGAGTTCAGTTTAGGGTTTAAAACCCTAATGCTGACTGAAAGGAAAAAGTTCAGTTTAGGGTTTAAAACTCTAATGCTGACTAAAGGGAAAGAGTTCAGTTTAGGGTTTAAAACCCTAATGCTGACTGAAAGGAAAAGTTCAGTTTAGGGTTTAAAACCCTATTGCTGACTGAAAGTAAAAAAAGTTCAGTTTAGAGTTTAAAACCCTAATGCTGACTAAAGGGAAAGAGTTAAGTTTAGTGTTTAAAACCCTAATGCTGACTGAAAGGAAAAGGTTCAGTTTAGGGTTTAAAACCCTAATGCTGACTAAAGGGAAAGAGTTCAGTTTAGGGTTTAAAACCCTAATGCTGACTGAAAGGAAAAGTTCAGTTTAGGGTTTAAAACCCTAATGCTGACTGAAAGGAAAAAGTTCAGTTTAGGATTTAAAACCCTAATGCTGACTAAAGGGAAAGAGTTCAGTTTAGGGTTTAAAATCCTAATGCTGACTGAAAGGAAAAGTTCAGTTTAGGGTTTAAAACCCTAATGCTGACTGAAAGGAAAAAGTTCAGTTTAGGGTTTAAAACCCTAATGCTGACTAAAGGGAAAGAGTTCAGTTTAGGGTTTAAAACCCTAATGCTTACTGAAAGGAAAAGTTCAGTTTAGGGTTTAAAACCCTAATGCTGACTAAAGGGAAAGAGTTCAGTTTAGGGTTTAAAATCCTAATGCTGACTGAAAGGAAAAGTTCAGTTTAGGGTTTTAAAACCCTAATGCTGACTAAAGGGAAAGAGTTCAGTTTAGGGTTTAAAACCCTAATGCTGACTGAAAGGAAAATTTCAGTTTAGGGTTTTAAAACCCTAATGCTGACTAAAGGGAAAAGTTCAGTTTAGGGTTTAAAACCCTAATGCTGACTAAAAGGAAAGGTTCAGTTTAGGGTTTAAAACCCTAATGCTGACTGAAAGGAAAAGTTCAGTTTAGGGTTTTAAAACACTAATGCTGACTAAAGGGAAAGAGTTCAGTTTAGGGCTTAAAACCTTAATGCTGACTGAAAGGAAAAAGTTCAGTTTAGGGTTTAAAACCCTAATGCTGACTAAAAGGAAAGAGTTCAGTTTAGGGTTTAAAATCCTAATGCTGACTGAAAGGAAAAGTTCAGTTTAGGGTTTAAAACCCTAATGCTGACTGAAAGGAAAAGTTCAGTTTAGGGTTTAAAACCCTAATGCTGACTAAAAGGAAAAAGTTCAGTTTAGGGTTTAAAACCCTAATGCTGACTGAAAGGAAAAAGTTCAGTTTAGGGTTTAAAACCCTAATGCTGACTAAAGGGAAAGAGTTCAGTTTAGGGTTTAAAACCCTAATGCTGACTGAAAGGAAATGTTCAGTTTAGGGTTTAAAACCCTAATGCTGACTGAAAGGAAAAAGTTCAGATTAGGGTTTAAAACCCTAATGCTGACTGAAAGGAAAAGTTCAGTTTAGGGTTTAAAACCCTAATGCTGACTGAAAGGAAAAGTTAAGTTTAGGGTTTAAAACCCTAATGCTGACTGAAAGGAAAAGTTCAGTTTAGGGTTTGAAACCTTAATGCTAACTGAAAGGAAAAGTTCAGTTTAGGGTTTAAAACCCTAATGCTGACTGAAAGGAAAAGTTCAGTTTAGGGTTTAAAACCCTACTGCTGACTGAAAGGAAAAGTTCAGTTTAGGGTTTAAAACCCTAATGCTGACTAAAGGAAAAGTTCAGTTTAGGGTTTAAAACCCTACTGCTGACTGAAAGGAAAAGTTCAGTTTAGGGTTTGAAACCCTAATGCTGACTGAAAGGAAAAGTTCAGTTTATGGTTTAAAACCCTAATGCTGACTGAAAGGAAAAGTTCAGTTTAGGGTTTAAAACCCTAATGCTGACTAAAGGGAAAGAGTTGAGTTTAGGGTTTAAAACCCTAATGCTTACTGAAAGGAAAAGTTCAGTTTAGGGTTTAAAACCCTAATGCTGACTGAAAGGAAAAAGTTCAGTTTAGGGTTTAAAACCCTAATGCTGACTAAAGGGAAAGAGTTCAGTTTAGGTTTTAAAACCCTAATGCTGACTGAAAGGAAAAGTTCAGTTTAGGGTTTAAAACCCTAATGCTGACTGAAAGGAAAGAGTTCAGTTTAGGGTTTAAAACCCTAATGCTGACTGAAAGGAAAAGTTCAGTTTAGGGTTTAAAACCCTAATGCTGACTGAAAGGAAAAAGTTCAGTTTAGGGTTTAAAACCCTAATGCTGACTAAAGGGAAAGAGTTCAGTTTAGGGTTTAAAACCCTAATGCTGACTGAAAAGAAAAGTTCAGTTTAGGGTTTAAAACCCTAATGCTGACTGAAAGGAAAAGTTCAGTTTAGGGTTTAAAACCCTAATGCTGACTGAAAGGAAAAATTTCAGTTTAGGGTTTAAAACCCTAATGCTGACTAAAGGGAAAGAGTTCAGTTTAGGGTTTAAAACCCTAATACTGACTGAAAGGAAAATTTCAGTTTAGGGTTTTAAAACCCTAATGCTGACTAAAGGGAAAGAGTTCAGTTTAGGGTTTAAAACCCTAATGCTGACTGAAAGGAAAAGTTCAGTTTAGGGTTTAAAACCCTATGCTGACTAAAGGGAAATAGTTCAGTTTAGGGTTTAAAACCCTAATGCTGACTGAAAGGAAAAGTTCAGTTTAGGGTTTAAAACCCTAATGCTGACTGAAAGGAAAAATTTCAGTTTAGGGTTTAAAACCCTAATGCTGACTAAAGGGAAAGAGTTCAGTTTAGTGTTTAAAACCCTAATGCTGACTGAAAGGAAAAGGTTCAGTTTAGGGTTTAAAACCCTAATGCTGACTGAAAGGAAAAGTTCAGTTTAGGGTTTAAAACCCTAATGCTGACTAAAGGGAAAGAGTTGAGTTTAGGGTTTAAAACCCTAATGCTTACTGAAAGGAAAAGTTCAGTTTAGGGTTTAAAACCCTAATGCTGACTGAAAGGAAAAAGTTCAGTTTAGGGTTTAAAACCCTAATGCTGACTAAAGGGAAAGAGTTCAGTTTAGGTTTTAAAACCCTAATGCTGACTGAAAGGAAAAGTTCAGTTTAGGGTTTAAAACCCTAATGCTGACTGAAAGGAAAGAGTTCAGTTTAGGGTTTAAAACCCTAATGCTGACTGAAAGGAAAAGTTCAGTTTAGGGTTTAAAACCCTAATGCTGACTGAAAGGAAAAAGTTCAGTTTAGGGTTTAAAACCCTAATGCTGACTAAAGGGAAAGAGTTCAGTTTAGGGTTTAAAACCCTAATGCTGACTGAAAGGAAAAGTTAAGTTTAGGGTTTAAAACCCTAATGCTGACTGAAAGGAAAAGTTCAGTTTAGGGTTTAAAACCCTAATGCTGACTGAAAGGAAAAATTTCAGTTTAGGGTTTAAAACCCTAATGCTGACTAAAGGGAAAGAGTTCAGTTTAGGGTTTAAAACCCTAATACTGACTGAAAGGAAAATTTCAGTTTAGGGTTTTAAAACCCTAATGCTGACTAAAGGGAAAGAGTTCAGTTTAGGGTTTAAAACCCTAATGCTGACTGAAAGGAAAAGTTCAGTTTAGGGTTTAAAACCCTATGCTGACTAAAGGGAAATAGTTCAGTTTAGGGTTTAAAACCCTAATGCTGACTGAAAGGAAAAGTTCAGTTTAGGGTTTTAAAACCCTAATGCTGACTAAAGGGAAAGAGTTCAGTTTAGGGTTTAAAACCCTAATGCTGACTGAAAGGAAAAAGTTCAGTTTAGGGTTTAAAACCCTAATGCTGACTAAAGGGAAAGAGTTCAGTTTAGGGTTTAAAACCCTAATGCTGACTGAAAGGAAAAGTTCAGTTTATGGTTTAAAACCCTAATGCTGACTGAAAGGAAAAAAGTTCAGTTTAGGGTTTAAAACCCTAATGCTGACTAAAGGGAAAGAGTTCAGTTTAGGGTTTAAAACCCTAATGCTGACTGAAAGGAAAAGTTCAGTTTAGGGTTTAAAACCCTAATGCTGACTAAAGGGAAAGAGTTCAGTTTAGGGTTTAAAACCCTAATGCTGACTGAAAGGAAAAGTTCAGTTTAGGGTTTAAAACCCTATTGCTGACTGAAAGTAAAAAAAGTTCAGTTTAGAGTTTAAAACCCTAATGCTGACTAAAGGGAAAGAGTTAAGTTTAGTGTTTAAAACCCTAATGCTGACTGAAAGGAAAAGGTTCAGTTTAGGGTTTAAAACCCTAATGCTGACTAAAGGGAAAGAGTTCAGTTTAGGGTTTAAAACCCTAATGCTGACTGAAAGGAAAAGTTCAGTTTAGGGTTTAAAACCCTAATGCTGACTGAAAGGAAAAAGTTCAGTTTAGGGTTTAAAACCCTAATGCTGACTGAAAGGAAAAGTTCAGTTTAGGGTTTAAAACCCTAATGCTGACTGAAAGGAAAAAGTTCAGTTTAGGGTTTAAAACCCTAATGCTGACTAAAGGGAAAGAGTTCAGTTTAGGGTTTAAAACCCTAATGCTGACTAAAGGGAAAGAGTTCAGTTTAGGGTTTAAAACCCTAATGCTTACTGAAAGGAAAAGTTCAGTTTAGGGTTTAAAACCCTAATGCTGACTGAAAGGAAAAGTTCAGTTTAGGGTTTAAAACCCTAATGCTGGACTAAAGGGAAAGAGTTCAGTTTAGGGTTTAAAATCCTAATGCTGACTGAAAGGAAAAGTTCAGTTTAGGGTTTTAAAACCCTAATGCTGACTAAAGGGAAAGAGTTCAGTTTAGGGTTTAAAACCCTAATGCTGACTGAAAGGAAAATTTCAGTTTAGGGTTTTAAAACCCTAATGCTGACTAAAGGTAAAGAGTTCAGTTTAGGGTTTAAAATCCTAATGCTGACTGAAAGGAAAAGTTCAGTTTAGGGTTTAAAACCCTAATGCTGACTAAAGGGAAAGAGTTCAGTTTTGTGTTTAAAACCCTAATGCTGACTGAAAGGAAAAGTTCAGTTTAGGGTTTTAAAACACTAATGCTGACTAAAGGGAAAGAGTTCAGTTTAGGGTTTAAAACCTTAATGCTGACTGAAAGGAAAAAGTTCAGTTTAGGGTTTAAAACCCTAATGCTGACTAAAAGGAAAGAGTTCAGTTTAGGGTTTAAAATCCTAATGCTGACTGAAAGGAAAAGTTCAGTTTAGGGTTTAAAACCCTAATGCTGACTGAAAGGAAAAAGTTCAGTTTAGGGTTTAAAACCCTAATGCTGACTAAAGGGAAAGAGTTCAGTTTAGTGTTTAAAACCCTAATGCTGACTGAAAGGTAAAGGTTCAGTTTAGGGGTTAAAACCCTAATGCTGACTAAAGGGAAAGAGTTCAGTTTAGGGTTTAAAACCCTAATGCTGACTGAAAGGAAAAGTTCAGTTTAGGGTTTAAAACCCTAATGCTGACTGAAAGGAAAAGTTCAGTTTAGGGTTTAAAACCCTATTGCTGACTGAAAGTAAAAAAAGTTCAGTTTAGAGTTTAAAACCCTAATGCTGACTAAAGGGAAAGAGTTAAGTTTAGTGTTTAAAACCCTAATGCTGACTGAAAGGAAAAGGTTCAGTTTAGGGTTTAAAACCCTAATGCTGACTAAAGGGAAAGAGTTCAGTTTAGGGTTTAAAACCCTAATGCTGACTGAAAGGAAAAGTTCAGTTTAGGTTTTAAAACCCTAATGCTGACTGAAAGGAAAAAGTTCAGTTTAGGATTTAAAACCCTAATGCTGACTAAAGGGAAAGAGTTCAGTTTAGGGTTTAAAACCCTAATGCTGACTGAAAGGAAAAGTTCAGTTTAGGGTTTAAAACCCTAATGCTGACTGAAAGGAAAAAGTTCAGTTTAGGGTTTAAAACCCTAATACTGACTAAAGGGAAAGAGTTCAGTTTAGGGTTTAAAACCCTAATGCTTACTGAAAGGAAAAGTTCAGTTTAGGGTTTAAAACCCTAATGCTGACTGAAAGGAAAAGTTCAGTTTAGGGTTTAAAACCCTAATGCTGACTAAAGGGAAAGAGTTCAGTTTAGGGTTTAAAATCCTAATGCTGACTGAAAGGAAAAGTTCAGTTTAGGGTTTTAAAACCCTAATGCTGACTAAAGGGAAAGAGTTCAGTTTAGGGTTTAAAACCCTAATGCTGACTGAAAGGAAAATTTCAGTTTAGGGTTTTAAAACCCTAATGCTGACTAAAGGGAAAGAGTTCAGTTTAGGGTTTAAAATCCTAATGCTGACTGAAAGGAAAAGTTCAGTTTAGGGTTTAAAACCCTAATGCTGACTAAAGGGAAAGAGTTCAGTTTTGTGTTTAAAACCCTAATGCTGACTGAAAGGAAAAGTTCAGTTTAGGGTTTTAAAACACTAATGCTGACTAAAGGGAAAGAGTTCAGTTTAGGGTTTAAAACCTTAATGCTGACTGAAAGGAAAAAGTTCAGTTTAGGGTTTAAAACCTTAATGCTGACTAAAGGGAAAGAGTTCAGTTTAGGGTTTAAAATCCTAATGCTGACTGAAAGGAAAAGTTCAGTTTAGGGTTTAAAACCCTAATGCTGACTGAAAGGAAAAAGTTCAGTTTAGGGTTTAAAACCCTAATGCTGACTAAAGGGAAAGAGTTCAGTTTAGTGTTTAAAACCCTAATGCTGACTGAAAGGTAAAGGTTCAGTTTAGGGGTTAAAACCCTAATGCTGACTAAAGGGAAAGAGTTCAGTTTAGGGTTTAAAACCCTAATGCTGACTGAAAGCAAAAGTTCAGTTTAGGGTTTAAAACCCTAATGCTAACTGAAAGGAAAAGTTCAGTTTAGGGTTTAAAACCCTAATGCTGACTGAAAGGAAAAGTTCAGTTTAGGGTTTTAAAACCCTAATGCTGACTAAAGGGAAAGAGTTCAGTTTTGTGATTAAATCCCTAATGCTGACTGAAAGGAAAAGTTCAGTTTAGGGTTTTAAAACCCTAATGCTGAATAAAGGGAAAGAGTTCAGTTTAGGGTTTAAAACCTTAATGCTGACTGAAAGGAAAAAGTTCAGTTTAGGGTTTAAAACCCTAATGCTGACTAAAGGGAAAGAGTTCAGTTTAGGGTTTAAAATCCTAATGCTGACTGAAAGGAAAAGTTCAGTTTAGGGTTTAAAACCCTAATGCTGACTGAAAGGAAAAAGTTCAGTTTAGGGTTTAAAACCCTAATGTTGACTAAAGGGAAAAAGTTCAGTTTAGTGTTTAAAACCCTAATGCTGACTGAAAGGAAAAAGTTCAGTTTAGGGTTTAAAACCCTAATGCTGACTAAAGGGAAAGAGTTCAGTTTAGGGTTTAAAACCCTAATGCTGACTGAAAGGAAAAGTTCAGTTTAGGGTTTAAAACCCTAATGCTGACTGAAAGGAAAAAGTTCAGTTTAGGGTTTAAAACCCTAATGCTGACTAAAGGGAAAGAGTTCAGTTTAGGGTTTAAAACCCTAATGCTGACTGAGAGGAAAAGTTCAGTTTAGGGTTTAAAACCCTAATGCTGACTGAAAGGAAAAGGTTCAGTTTAGGGTTTAAAACCCTAATGCTGACTAAAGGGAAAGAGTTCAGTTTAGGGTTTAAAACCCTAATGCTGACTGAAAGGAAAAGTTCAGTTTAGGGTTTAAAACCCTAATGCTGACTAAAGGGAAAAAGTTCAGTTTAGGGTTTAAAACCCTAATGCTGACTGAAAGGAAAAGTTCAGTTTAGGGTTTAAAACCCTAATGCTGACTGAAAGGAAAAAGATCAGTTTAGGGTTTAAAACCCTAATGCTGACTAAAGGGAAAGAGTTCAGTTTAGGGTTTAAAACCCTAATGCTGACTGAAAGGAAAAGTTCAGTTTAGGGTTTAAAACCCTAATGCTGACTGAAAGGAAAAGTTCAGTTTAGGGTTTAAAACTCTACTGCTGACTGAAAGGAAAAGTTCAGTTTAGGGTTTAAAACCATACTGCTGACTGAAAGGAAAAGTTCAGTTTAGGGTTTAAAACCCTAATGCTGACTAAAGGGAAAGAGTTCAGTTTAGAGTTTAAAACCCTAATGTTGACTGAAAGGAAAAGTTCAGTTTAGGGTTAAAACCCTAATGCTGACTAAAGGGAAAGAGTTCAGTTTAGGGTTTAAAACCCTAATGCTGACTGAAAGGAAAAAGTTCAGTTTAGGGTTTAAAACCCTAATGCTGACTAAAGGGAAAGAGTTCAGTTTAGGGTTTAAAACCCTAATGCTGACTGAAAGGAAAAGTTCAGTTTAGGGTTTAAAACCCTAATGCTGACTAAAGGGAAAAAGTTCAGTTTAGGGTTTAAAACCCTAATGCTGACTGAAAGGAAAAGTTCAGTTTAGGGTTTAAAACCCTAATGCTGACTGAAAGGAAAAGTTCAGTTTAGGGTTTAAAACCCTAATGCTGACTGAAAGGAAAAAGTTCAGTTTAGGGTTTAAAACCCTAATGCTGACTAAAGGGAAAGAGTTCAGTTTAGGGTTTAAAACCCTAATGCTGACTGAAAGGAAAAGTTCAGTTTAGGGTTTAAAACCCTAATGCTGACTGAAAGGAAAAATTCAGTTTAGGGTTTAAAACTCTACTGCTGACTGAAAGGAAAAGTTCAGTTTAGGGTTTAAAACCATACTGCTTACTGAAAGGAAAAGTTCAGTTTAGGGTTTAAAACCCTAATGCTGACTAAAGGGAAAGAGTTCAGTTTAGAGTTTAAAACCCTAATGTTCACTGAAAGGAAAAGTTCAGTTTAGGGTTAAAACCCTAATGCTGACTAAAGGGAAAGAGTTCAGTTTAGGGTTTAAAACCCTAATGCTGACTGAAAGGAAAAGTTCAGTTTAGGGTTTAAAACCCTAATGCTGACTGAAAGGAAAAAGTTCAGTTTAGGGTTTAAAACCCTAATGCTGACTAAAGTGAAAGAGTTCAGTTTAGGGTTTAAAACCCTAATGCTGACTGAAAGGAAAAGTTCAGTTTAGGGTTTAAAACCCTAATGCTGACTAAAGGGAAAGAGTTCAGTTTAGGGTTTAAAACCCTAATGCTGACTGAAAGGAAAAGTTCAATTTAGGGTTTTAAAACCCTAATGCTGACTAAAGGGAAAGAGTTCAGTTTAGGGTTTAAAACCCTAATGCTGACTGAAAGGAAAAGTTTAGTTTAGGGTTTTAAAACCCTAATGCTGACTAAAGGGAAAGAGTTCAGTTTAGGGTTTAAAACCCTAATGCTGACTGAAAGGAAAAGTTCAGTTTATGGTTTTAAAACTCTAATGCTGACTAAAGGGAAAGAGTTCAGTTTAGGGTTTAAAACCCTAATGCTGACTGAAAGGAAAAAGTTCAGTTTAGGGTTTAAAACCCTAATGCTGACTAAAGGGAAAGAGTTCAGTTTAGGGTTTAAAACCCTAATGCTGACTGAAGGGAAAGAGTTCAGTTTAGGGTTTAAAATCCTAATGCTGACTGAAAGGAAAAGTTCAGTTTAGGGTTTAAAACCCTAATGCTGACTAAAGGGAAAGAGTTCAGTTTTGTGTTTAAAACCCTAATGCTGACTGAAAGGAAAATTTCAGTTTAGGGTTTTAAAACCCTAATGCTGACTAAAGGGAAAGAGTTCAGTTTAGGGTTTAAAACCTTAATGCTGACTGAAAGGAAAAAGTTCAGTTTAGGGTTTAAAACACTAATGCTGACTGAAAGGAAAAAGTTCAGTTTAGGGTTTAAAACCCTAATGCTGACTAAAGTGAAAGAGTTCAGTTTAGGGTTTAAAACCCTAATGCTGACTGAAAGGAAAAGTTCAGTTTAGGGTTTAAAACCCTAATGCTGACTAAAGGGAAAGAGTTCAGTTTAGGGTTTAAAACCCTAATGCTGACTGAAAGGAAAAGTTCAGTTTAGGGTTTTAAAACCCTAATGCTGACTAAAGGGAAAGAGTTCAGTTTAGGGTTTAAAATCCTAATGCTAACTGAAAGGAAAAGTTCAGTTTAGGGTTTAAAACCCTAATGCTGACTGAAAGGAAAAAGTTCAGTTTAGGGTTTAAAACCCTAATGTTGACTGAAAGGAAAGAGTTCAGTTTAGGGTTTAAAGCCCTAATGCTGACTGAAAGGAAAAGTTCAGTTTAGGGTTTTAAAACCCTAATGCTGACTAAAGGGAAAGAGTTCAGTTTAGGGTTTAAAACCCTAATGCTGACTGAAAGGAAAATTTCAGTTTAGGGTTTTAAAACCCTAATGCTGACTAAGGGAAAGAGTTCAGTTTAGGGTTTAAAACCCTAATGCTGACTGAAAGAAAAAGTTCAGTTTAGGGTTTTAAAACCCTAATGCTGACTAAAGGGAAAGAGTTCAGTTTAGGGTTTAAAACCCTAATGCTGACTGAAAGGAAAGAGTTCAGTTTAGGGTTTAAAACCCTAATGCTGACTGAAAGGAAAAGTTCAATTTAGGGTTTTAAAACCCTAATGCTGACTAAAGGGAAAGAGTTCAGTTTAGGGTTTAAAACCCTAATGCTGACTGAAAGGAAAAGTTTAGTTTAGGGTTTTAAAACCCTAATGCTGACTAAAGGGAAAGAGTTCAGTTTAGGGTTTAAAACCCTAATGCTGACTGAAAGGAAAAGTTCAGTTTATGGTTTTAAAACTCTAATGCTGACTAAAGGGAAAGAGTTCAGTTTAGGGTTTAAAACCCTAATGCTGACTGAAAGGAAAAAGTTCAGTTTAGGGTTTAAAACCCTAATGCTGACTAAAGGGAAAGAGTTCAGTTTAGGGTTTAAAACCCTAATGCTGACTGAAGGGAAAGAGTTCAGTTTAGGGTTTAAAATCCTAATGCTGACTGAAAGGAAAAGTTCAGTTTAGGGTTTAAAACCCTAATGCTGACTAAAGGGAAAGAGTTCAGTTTTGTGTTTAAAACCCTAATGCTGACTGAAAGGAAAATTTCAGTTTAGGGTTTTAAAACCCTAATGCTGACTAAAGGGAAAGAGTTCAGTTTAGGGTTTAAAACCTTAATGCTGACTGAAAGGAAAAAGTTCAGTTTAGGGTTTAAAACACTAATGCTGACTGAAAGGAAAAAGTTCAGTTTAGGGTTTAAAACCCTAATGCTGACTAAAGTGAAAGAGTTCAGTTTAGGGTTTAAAACCCTAATGCTGACTGAAAGGAAAAGTTCAGTTTAGGGTTTAAAACCCTAATGCTGACTAAAGGGAAAGAGTTCAGTTTAGGGTTTAAAACCCTAATGCTGACTGAAAGGAAAAGTTCAGTTTAGGGTTTTAAAACCCTAATGCTGACTAAAGGGAAAGAGTTCAGTTTAGGGTTTAAAATCCTAATGCTAACTGAAAGGAAAAGTTCAGTTTAGGGTTTAAAACCCTAATGCTGACTGAAAGGAAAAAGTTCAGTTTAGGGTTTAAAACCCTAATGTTGACTGAAAGGAAAGAGTTCAGTTTAGGGTTTAAAGCCCTAATGCTGACTGAAAGGAAAAGTTCAGTTTAGGGTTTTAAAACCCTAATGCTGACTAAAGGGAAAGAGTTCAGTTTAGGGTTTAAAACCCTAATGCTGACTGAAAGGAAAATTTCAGTTTAGGGTTTTAAAACCCTAATGCTGACTAAGGGAAAGAGTTCAGTTTAGGGTTTAAAACCCTAATGCTGACTGAAAGAAAAAGTTCAGTTTAGGGTTTTAAAACCCTAATGCTGACTAAAGGGAAAGAGTTCAGTTTAGGGTTTAAAACCCTAATGCTGACTGAAAGGAAAGAGTTCAGTTTAGGGTTTAAAACCCTAATGCTGACTGAAAGGAAAAGTTCAATTTAGGGTTTTAAAACCCTAATGCTGACTAAAGGGAAAGAGTTCAGTTTAGGGTTTAAAACCCTAATGCTGACTGAAAGGAAAAGTTTAGTTTAGGGTTTTAAAACCCTAATGCTGACTAAAGGGAAAGAGTTCAGTTTAGGGTTTAAAACCCTAATGCTGACTGAAAGGAAAAGTTCAGTTTATGGTTTTAAAACTCTAATGCTGACTAAAGGGAAAGAGTTCAGTTTAGGGTTTAAAACCCTAATGCTGACTGAAAGGAAAAAGTTCAGTTTAGGGTTTAAAACCCTAATGCTGACTAAAGGGAAAGAGTTCAGTTTAGGGTTTAAAACCCTAATGCTGACTGAAGGGAAAGAGTTCAGTTTAGGGTTTAAAATCCTAATGCTGACTGAAAGGAAAAGTTCAGTTTAGGGTTTAAAACCCTAATGCTGACTAAAGGGAAAGAGTTCAGTTTTGTGTTTAAAACCCTAATGCTGACTGAAAGGAAAATTTCAGTTTAGGGTTTTAAAACCCTAATGCTGACTAAAGGGAAAGAGTTCAGTTTAGGGTTTAAAACCTTAATGCTGACTGAAAGGAAAAAGTTCAGTTTAGGGTTTAAAACACTAATGCTGACTGAAAGGAAAAAGTTCAGTTTAGGGTTTAAAACCCTAATGCTGACTAAAGTGAAAGAGTTCAGTTTAGGGTTTAAAACCCTAATGCTGACTGAAAGGAAAAGTTCAGTTTAGGGTTTAAAAACCCTAATGCTGACTAAAGGGAAAGAGTTCAGTTTAGGGTTTAAAACCCTAATGCTGACTGAAAGGAAAATTTCAGTTTAGGGTTTTAAAAACCTAATGCTGACTAAAGGGAAAGAGTTCAGTTTTGTGTTTAAATCCCTAATGCTGACTGAAAGGAAAAGTTCAGTTTAGGGTTTTAAAACCCTAATGTTGAATAAAGGAAAAAGTTCAGTTTAGGGTTTAAAACCCTAATGCTGACTAAAGGGAAAGAGTTCAGTTTAGGGTTTAAAATCCTAATGCTGACTGAAAGGAAAAGTTCAGTTTAGGGTTTAAAACCCTAATGCTGACTGAAAGGAAAAAGTTCAGTTTAGGGTTTAAAACCCTAATGTTGACTAAAGGGAAAGAGTTCAGTTTAGGGTTTAAAACCTTAATGCTGACTGAAAGGAAAAAGTTCAGTTTAGGATTTAAAACCCTAATGCTGAATAAAGGGAAAGAGTTCAGTTTAGGGTTTAAAACCCTAATGCTGACTGAAAGGAAAAGTTCAGTTTAGGGTTTAAAACCCTAATGCTGACTGAAAGGAAAAAGTTCAGTTTAGGGTTTAAAACCCTAATGCTGACTAAAGGGAAAGAGTTCAGTTTAGGGTTTAAAACCCTAATGCTGACTGAAAGGAAAAGTTCAGTTTAGGGTTTAAAACCCTAATGCTGACTGAAAGGAAAAGGTTCAGTTTAGGGTTTAAAACCCTAATGCTGACTAAAGGGAAAGAGTTCAGTTTAGGGTTTAAAACCCTAATGCTGACTGAAAGGAAAAGTTCAGTTTAGGGTTTAAAACCCTAATGCTGACTAAAGGGAAAAAGTTCAGTTTAGGGTTTAAAACCCTAATGCTGACTGAAAGGAAAAGTTCAGTTTAGGGTTTAAAACCCTAATGCTGACTGAAAGGAAAAAGTTCAGTTTAGAGTTTAAAACCCTAATGCTGACTAAAGGGAAAGAGTTCAGTTTAGGGTTTAAAACCTTAATGCTGACTGAAAGGAAAAGTTCAGTTTATGGTTTTAAAACTCTAATGCTGACTAAAGGGAAAGAGTTCAGTTTAGGGTTTAAAACCCTAATGCTGACTGAAAGGAAAAAGTTCAGTTTAGGGTTTAAAACCCTAATGCTGACTAAAGGGAAAGAGTTCAGTTTAGGGTTTAAAACCCTAATGCTGACTGAAGGGAAAGAGTTCAGTTTAGGGTTTAAAATCCTAATGCTGACTGAAAGGAAAAGTTCAGTTTAGGGTTTAAAACCCTAATGCTGACTAAAGGGAAAGAGTTCAGTTTTGTGTTTAAAACCCTAATGCTGACTGAAAGGAAAATTTCAGTTTAGGGTTTTAAAACCCTAATGCTGACTAAAGGGAAAGAGTTCAGTTTAGGGTTTAAAACCTTAATGCTGACTGAAAGGAAAAAGTTCAGTTTAGGGTTTAAAACCCTAATGCTGACTAAAGGGAAAGAGTTCAGTTTAGGGTTTAAAATCCTAATGCTGACTGAAAGGAAAAGTTCAGTTTAGGGTTTAAAACCCTAATGCTGACTGAAAGGAAAAAGTTCAGTTTAGGGTTTAAAACCCTAATGCTGACTAAAGGGAAAGAGTTCAGTTTAGTGTTTAAAACCCTAATGCTGAATGAAAGGAAAAGGTTCAGTTTAGGGTTTAAAACCCTAATGCTGACTAAAGGGAAAGAGTTCAGTTTAGGGTTTAAAACCCTAATGCTGACTGAAAGCAAAAGTTCAGTTTAGGGTTTAAAACCCTAATGCTGACTGAAAGGAAAAAGTTCAGTTTAGGGTTTAAAATCCTAATGCTGACTGAAAGGAAAAGTTCAGTTTAGGGTTTAAAACCCTAATGCTGACTAAAGGGAAAGAGTTCAGTTTTGTGTTTAAAACCCTAATGCTGACTGAAAGGAAAAGTTCAGTTTAGGGTTTTAAAACCCTAATGCTGAATAAAGGGAAAGAGTTCAGTTTAGGGTTTAAAACCTTAATGCTGACTGAAAGGAAAAAGTTCAGTTTAGGGTTTAAAACCCTAATGCTGACTAAAGGGAAAGAGTTCAGTTTAGGGTTTAAAATCCTAATGCTGACTAAAAGGAAAAGTTCAGTTTAGGGTTTAAAACCCTAATGCTGACTGAAAGGAAAAAGTTCAGTTTAGGGTTTAAAACCCTAATGTTGACTAAAGGGAAAGAGTTCAGTTTAGTGTTTAAAACCCCAATGCTGACTGAAAGAAAAAGGTTCAGTTTAGGGTTTAAAACCCTAATGCTGACTAAAGGGAAAGAGTTCAGTTTAGGGTTTAAAACCCTAATGCTGACTGAAAGGAAAAGTTCAGTTTAGGGTTTAAAACCCTAATGCTGACTGAAAGGAAAAAGTTCAGTTTAGGGTTTAAAACCCTAATGCTGACTAAAGGGAAAGAGTTCAGTTTAGGGTTTAAAACCCTAATACTGACTGAAAGGAAAAGTTCATTTTAGGGTTTAAAACCCTAATGCTGACTGAAAGGAAAAAGTTCAGTTTAGGGTTTAAAACCCTAATGCTGACTAAAGGGAAAGAGTTCAGTTTAGGGTTTAAAACCCTAATGCTGACTGAAAGGAAAAGTTCAATTTAGGGTTTAAAACCCTAATGCTGACTAAAGGGAAAAAGTTCAGTTTAGGGTTTAAAACCCTAATGCTGACTGAAAGGAAAAGTTCAGTTTAGGGTTTAAAACCCTAATGCTGACTGAAAGGAAAAGTTCAGTTTAGGGTTTAAAACCCTAATGCTGACTGAAAGGAAAAAGTTCAGTTTAGGGTTTAAAACCCTAATGCTGACTGAAAGGAAAGAGTTCAGTTTAGGGTTTAAAACCCTAATGCTGACTGAAAGGAAAAGTTCAGTTTAGGGTTTAAAACCCTAATGCTGACTGAAAGGAAAAGTTCAGTTTAGGGTTTAAAACTCTACTGCTGACTGAAAGGAAAAGTTCAGTTTAGGGTTTAAAACCATACTGCTGACTGAAAGAAAAGTTCAGTTTAGGGTTTAAAACCCTAATGCTGACTAAAGGGAAAGAGTTCAGTTTAGAGTTTAAAACCCTAATGTTGACAGAAAGGAAAAGTTCAGTTTAGGGTTAAAACCCTAATGCTGACTAAATGGAAAGAGTTCAGTTTAGGGTTTAAAACCCTAATGCTGACTGAAAGGAAAAAGTTCAGTTTAGGGTTTAAAACCCTAATGCTGACTAAAGGGAAAGAGTTCAGTTTTGGGTTTAAAACCCTAATGCTGACTGAAAGGAAAAGTTCAGTTTAGGGTTTAAAACCCTAATGCTGACTAAAGGGAAAAAGTTCAGTTTAGGGTTTAAAACCCTAATGCTGACTGAAAGGAAAAGTTCAGTTTATGGTTTAAAACCCTAATGCTGACTGAAAGGAAAAGTTCAGTTTAGGGTTTAAAACCCTAATGCTGACTGAAAGGAAAAAGTTCAGTTTAGGGTTTAAAACCGTAATGCTGACTAAAGGGAAAGAGTTCAGTTTAGGGTTTAAAACCCTAATGCTAACTGAAAGGAAAAGTTCAGTTTAGGGTTTAAAACCCTAATGCTGACTGAAAGGAAAAGTTCAGTTTAGGGTTTTAAAACCCTAATGCTGACTAAAGGGAAAGAGTTCAGTTTTGTGATTAAATCCCTAATGCTGACTGAAAGGAAAAGTTCAGTTTAGGGTTTTAAAACCCTAATGCTGAATAAAGGGAAAGAGTTCAGTTTAGGGTTTAAAACCTTAATGCTGACTGAAAGGAAAAACTTCAGTTTAGGGTTTAAAACCCTAATGCTGACTAAAGGGAAAGAGTTCAGTTTAGGGTTTAAAACCCTAATGCTGACTGAAAGGAAAAGTTCAGTTTAGGGTTTAAAACCCTAATGCTGGCTGAAAGGAAAAAGTTCAGTTTAGGGTTTAAAACCCTAATGCTGACTAAAGTGAAAGAGTTCAGTTTAGGGTTTAAAACCCTAATGCTGACTGAAAGGAAAAGTTCAGTTTAGGGTTTAAAACCCTAATGCTGACTAAAGGGAAAGAGTTCAGTTTATGGTTTAAAACCCTAATGCTGACTGTAAGGAAAAGTTCAGTTTAGGGTTTTAAAACCCTAATGCTGACTAAAGGGAAAGAGAACAGTTTAGGGTTTAAAACCCTAATGCTGACTGAAAGGAAAAGTTCAGTTTAGGGTTTTAAAACCCTAATGCTGACTAAAGGGAAAGTGTTCAGTTTAGGGTTTAAAACCCTAATGCTGACTGAAAGGAAAAGTTCAGTTTAGGGTTTAAAACCCTAATGCTGACTAAAGGGAAAGAGTTCAGTTTAGGGTTTAAAACCCTAATGTTGACTGAAAGGAAAGAGTTCAGTTTAGGGTTTAAAGCCCTAATGCTGACTGAAAGGAAAAGTTCAGTTTAGGGTTTTAAAACCCTAATGCTGACTAAAGGGAAAGAGTTCAGTTTAGGGTTTAAAACCCTAATGCTGACTGAAAGGAAAATTTCAGTTTAGGGTTTTTAAACCCTAATGCTGACTAAGGGAAAGAGTTCAGTTTAGGGTTTAAAACCCTAATGCTGACTGAAAGAAAAAGTTCAGTTTAGGGTTTTAAAACCCTAATGCTGACTAAAGGGAAAGAGTTCAGTTTAGGGTTTAAAACCCTAATGCTGACTGAAAGGAAAGAGTTCAGTTTAGGGTTTAAAACCCTAATGCTGACTGAAAGGAAAAGTTCAGTTTAGGGTTTAAAACCCTAATGCTGACTGAAAGGAAAAGTTTAGTTTAGGGTTTAAAACCCTAATGCTGACTGAAAGGAAAAAGTTCAGTTCAGGGTTTAAAACCCTAATGCTGACTGAAGGGAAAGAGTTCAGTTTAGGGTTTAAAACCCTAATGCTGACTGAAAGGAAAAGTTCAGTTTAAGGTTTAAAACCCTAATGCTGACTGAAAGGAAAGAGTTCAGTTTAGGGTTTAAAACCCTAATGCTGACTGAAAGGAAAAGTTCAGTTTAGGGTTTTAAAACCCTAATGCTGACTAAAGGGAAAGAGTTCAGTTTAGGGTTTAAAACCCTAATGCTGACTGAAAGGAAAATTTCAGTTTAGGGTTTTAAAAACCTAATGCTGACTAAAGGGAAAGAGTTCAGTTTTGTGTTTAAATCCCTAATGCTGACTGAAAGGAAAAGTTCAGTTTAGGGTTTTAAAACCCTAATGTTGAATAAAGGGAAAGAGTTCAGTTTAGGGTTTAAAACCTTAATGCTGACTGAAAGGAAAAAGTTCAGTTTAGGGTTTAAAACCCTAATGCTGACTAAAGGGAAAGAGTTCAGTTTAGGGTTTAAAATCCTAATGCTGACTGAAAGGAAAAGTTCAGTTTAGGGTTTAAAACCCTAATGCTGACTGAAAGGAAAAAGTTCAGTTTAGGGTTTAAAACCCTAATGTTGACTAAAGGGAAAGAGTTCAGTTTAGGGTTTAAAACCTTAATGCTGACTGAAAGGAAAAAGTTCAGTTTAGGATTTAAAACCCTAATGCTGACTAAAGGGAAAGAGTTCAGTTTAGGGTTTAAAATCCTAATGCTGACTGAAAGGAAAAGTTCAGTTTAGGGTTTAAAACCCTAATGCTGACTGAAAGGAAAAAGTTCAGTTTAGGGTTTAAAACCCTAATGCTGACTAAAGGGAAAGAGTTCAGTTAAGGGTTTAAAACCCTAATGCTGACTGAAAGGAAAAGTTCAGTTTAGGGTTTAAAACCCTAATGCTGACTGAAAGGAAAAGGTTCAGTTTAGGGTTTAAAACCCTAATGCTGACTAAAGGGAAAGAGTTCAGTTTAGGGTTTAAAACCCTAATGCTGACTGAAAGGAAAAGTTCAGTTTAGGGTTTAAAACCCTAATGCTGACTAAAGGGAAAAAGTTCAGTTTAGGGTTTAAAACCCTAATGCTGACTGAAAGGAAAAGTTCAGTTTAGGGTTTAAAACCCTAATGCTGACTGAAAGGAAAAAGTTCAGTTTAGAGTTTAAAACCCTAATGCTGACTAAAGGGAAAGAGTTCAGTTTAGGGTTTAAAACCCTAATGCTGACTGAAAGGAAAAGTTCAGTTTAGGGTTTAAAACCCTAATGCTGACTGAAAGGAAAAGTTCAGTTTAGGGTTTAAAACTCTACTGCTGACTGAAAGGAAAAGTTCAGTTTAGGGTTTAAAACCATACTGCTGACTGAAAGGAAAAAGTTCAGTTTAGGGTTTAAAACCCTAATGCTGACTAAAGGGAAAGAGTTCAGTTTAGGGTTTAAAACCCTAATACTGACTGAAAGGAAAAGTTCAGTTTAGGGTTTAAAACCCTAATGCTGACTGAAAGGAAAAAGTTCAGTTTAGGGTTTAAAACCCTAATGCTGACTAAAGGGAAAGAGTTCAGTTTAGGGTTTAAAACCCTAATGCTGACTGAAAGGAAAAGTTCAATTTAGGGTTTAAAACCCTAATGCTGACTAAAGGGAAAAAGTTCAGTTTAGGGTTTAAAACCCTAATGCTGACTGAAAGGAAAAGTTCAGTTTAGGGTTTAAAACCCTAATGCTGACTGAAAGGAAAAGTTCAGTTTAGGGTTTAAAACCCTAATGCTGACTGAAAGGAAAAAGTTCAGTTTAGGGTTTAAAACCCTAATGCTGACTGAAAGGAAAAAGTTCAGTTTAGGGTTTAAAACCCTAATGCTGACTGAAAGGAAAAAGTTCAGTTTAGGGTTTAAAACCCTAATGCTGACTGAAAGGAAAAGTTCAGTTTAGGGTTTAAAACTCTACTGCTGACTGAAAGGAAAAGTTCAGTTTAGGGTTTAAAACCATACTGCTGACTGAAAGGAAAAGTTCAGTTTAGGGTTTAAAACCCTAATGCTGACTAAAGGGAAAGAGTTCAGTTTAGAGTTTAAAACCCTAATGTTGACTGAAAGGAAAAGTTCAGTTTAGGGTTTAAAACCCTAATGCTGACTAAATGGAAAAGTTCAGTTTAGGGTTTAAAACCCTAATGCTGACTGAAAGGAAAAGTTCAGTTTAGGGTTTAAAACCCTAATGCTGACTGAAAGGAAAAGTTCAGTTTAGGGTTTAAAACCCTAATGCTGACTGAATGGAAAAAGTTCAGTTTAGGGTTTAAAACCCTAATGCTGACTGAATGGAAAAAGTTCAGTTTAGGGTTTAAAACCCTAATGCTGACTAAAGGGAAAAAGTTCAGTTTAGGGTTTAAAACCCTAATGCTGACTGAAAGGAAAAGTTCAGTTTAGGGTTTAAAACCCTAATGCTGACTGAAAGGAAAAGTTCAGTTTAGGGTTTAAAACCCTAATGCTGACTGAAAGGAAAAAGTTCAGTTTAGGGTTTAAAACCGTAATGCTGACTAAAGGGAAAGAGTTCAGTTTAGGGTTTAAAACCCTAATGCTAACTGAAAGGAAAAGTTCAGTTTAGGGTTTAAAACCCTAATGCTGACTGAAAGGAAAAGTTCAGTTTAGGGTTTTAAAACCCTAATGCTGACTAAAGGGAAAGAGTTCAGTTTTGTGATTAAATCCCTAATGCTGACTGAAAGGAAAAGTTCAGTTTAGGGTTTTAAAACCCTAATGCTGAATAAAGGGAAAGAGTTCAGTTTAGGGTTTAAAACCTTAATGCTGACTGAAAGGAAAAACTTCAGTTTAGGGTTTAAAACCCTAATGCTGACTAAAGGGAAAGAGTTCAGTTTAGGGTTTAAAACCCTAATGCTGACTGAAAGGAAAAGTTCAGTTTAGGGTTTAAAACCCTAATGCTGGCTGAAAGGAAAAAGTTCAGTTTAGGGTTTAAAACCCTAATGCTGACTAAAGTGAAAGAGTTCAGTTTAGGGTTTAAAACCCTAATGCTGACTGAAAGGAAAAGTTCAGTTTAGGGTTTAAAACCCTAATGCTGACTAAAGGGAAAGAGTTCAGTTTATGGTTTAAAACCCTAATGCTGACTGTAAGGAAAAAGTTCAGTTTAGGGTTTTAAAACCCTAATGCTGACTAAAGGGAAAGAGTTCAGTTTAGGGTTTAAAACCCTAATGCTGACTGAAAGGAAAAGTTCAGTTTAGGGTTTTAAAACCCTAATGCTGACTAAAGGGAAAGTGTTCAGTTTAGGGTTTAAAACCCTAATGCTGACTGAAAGGAAAAGTTCAGTTTAGGGTTTAAAACCCTAATGCTGACTAAAGGGAAAGAGTTCAGTTTAGGGTTTAAAACCCTAATGTTGACTGAAAGGAAAGAGTTCAGTTTAGGGTTTAAAGCCCTAATGCTGACTGAAAGGAAAAGTTCAGTTTAGGGTTTTAAAACCCTAATGCTGACTAAAGGGAAAGAGTTCAGTTTAGGGTTTAAAACCCTAATGCTGACTGAAAGGAAAATTTCAGTTTAGGGTTTTAAAACCCTAATGCTGACTAAGGGAAAGAGTTCAGTTTAGGGTTTAAAACCCTAATGCTGACTGAAAGAAAAAGTTCAGTTTAGGGTTTTAAAACCCTAATGCTGACTAAAGGGAAAGAGTTCAGTTTAGGGTTTAAAACCCTAATGCTGACTGAAAGGAAAGAGTTCAGTTTAGGGTTTAAAACCCTAATGCTGACTGAAAGGAAAAGTTCAGTTTAGGGTTTAAAACCCTAATGCTGACTGAAAGGAAAAGTTTAGTTTAGGGTTTAAAACCCTAATGCTGACTGAAAGGAAAAAGTTCAGTTCAGGGTTTAAAACCCTAATGCTGACTGAAGGGAAAGAGTTCAGTTTAGGGTTTAAAACCCTAATGCTGACTGAAAGGAAAAGTTCAGTTTAAGGTTTAAAACCCTAATGCTGACTGAAAGGAAAGAGTTCAGTTTAGGGTTTAAAACCCTAATGCTGACTGAAAGGAAAAGTTCAGTTTAGGGTTTTAAAACCCTAATGCTGACTAAAGGGAAAGAGTTCAGTTTAGGGTTTAAAACCCTAATGCTGACTGAAAGGAAAATTTCAGTTTAGGGTTTTAAAAACCTAATGCTGACTAAAGGGAAAGAGTTCAGTTTTGTGTTTAAATCCCTAATGCTGACTGAAAGGAAAAGTTCAGTTTAGGGTTTTAAAACCCTAATGTTGAATAAAGGGAAAGAGTTCAGTTTAGGGTTTAAAACCTTAATGCTGACTGAAAGGAAAAAGTTCAGTTTAGGGTTTAAAACCCTAATGCTGACTAAAGGGAAAGAGTTCAGTTTAGGGTTTAAAATCCTAATGCTGACTGAAAGGAAAAGTTCAGTTTAGGGTTTAAAACCCTAATGCTGACTGAAAGGAAAAAGTTCAGTTTAGGGTTTAAAACCCTAATGTTGACTAAAGGGAAAGAGTTCAGTTTAGGGTTTAAAACCTTAATGCTGACTGAAAGGAAAAAGTTCAGTTTAGGATTTAAAACCCTAATGCTGACTAAAGGGAAAGAGTTCAGTTTAGGGTTTAAAATCCTAATGCTGACTGAAAGGAAAAGTTCAGTTTAGGGTTTAAAACCCTAATGCTGACTGAAAGGAAAAAGTTCAGTTTAGGGTTTAAAACCCTAATGCTGACTAAAGGGAAAGAGTTCAGTTTAGGGTTTAAAACCCTAATGCTGACTGAAAGGAAAAGTTCAGTTTAGGGTTTAAAACCCTTATGTTGACTGAAAGGAAAAGGTTCAGTTTAGGGTTTAAAACCCTAATGCTGACTAAAGGGAAAGAGTTCAGTTTAGGGTTTAAAACCCTAATGCTGACTGAAAGGAAAAGTTCAGTTTAGGGTTTAAAACCCTAATGCTGACTAAAGGGAAAAAGTTCAGTTTAGGGTTTAAAACCCTAATGCTGACTGAAAGGAAAAGTTCAGTTTAGGGTTTAAAACCCTAATGCTGACTGAAAGGAAAAAGTTCAGTTTAGAGTTTAAAACCCTAATGCTGACTAAAGGGAAAGAGTTCAGTTTAGGGTTTAAAACCCTAATGCTGACTGAAAGGAAAAGTTCAGTTTAGGGTTTAAAACCCTAATGCTGACTGAAAGGAAAAGTTCAGTTTAGGGTTTAAAACTCTACTGCTGACTGAAAGGAAAAGTTCAGTTTAGGGTTTAAAACCATACTGCTGACTGAAAGGAAAAGTTCAGTTTAGGGTTTAAAACCCTAATGCTGACTAAAGGGAAAGAGTTCAGTTTAGAGTTTAAAACCCTAATGTTGACTGAAAGGAAAAGTTTAGTTTAGGGTTAAAACCCTAAAACTGACTAAAGGGAAAGAGTTCAGTTTAGGGTTTAAAATCCTAATGCTGACTAAAGGGAAAGAGTTCAGTTTATGGTTTAAAACCCTAATGCTGACTGTAAGGAAAAGTTCAGTTTAGGGTTTTAAAACCCTAATGCTGACTAAAGGGAAAGAGAACAGTTTAGGGTTTAAAACCCTAATGCTGACTGAAAGGAAAAGTTCAGTTTAGGGTTTTAAAACCCTAATGCTGACTAAAGGGAAAGTGTTCAGTTTAGGGTTTAAAACCCTAATGCTGACTGAAAGGAAAAGTTCAGTTTAGGGTTTAAAACCCTAATGCTGACTAAAGGGAAAGAGTTCAGTTTAGGGTTTAAAACCCTAATGTTGACTGAAAGGAAAGAGTTCA
Organism: Nicotiana tabacum; assembly: GCF_000715075.1. Classification (NCBI taxonomy): domain Eukaryota; kingdom Viridiplantae; phylum Streptophyta; class Magnoliopsida; order Solanales; family Solanaceae; genus Nicotiana; species Nicotiana tabacum. The sequence continues at coordinate 76,939,090 of NC_134085.1, forward strand.
GTTTAGGGTTTAAAGCCCTAATGCTGACTGAAAGGAAAAGTTCAGTTTAGGGTTTTAAAACCCTAATGCTGACTAAAGGGAAAGAGTTCAGTTTAGGGTTTAAAACCCTAATGCTGATTGAAAGGAAAATTTCAGTTTAGGGTTTTAAAACCCTAATGCTGACTAAGGGAAAGAGTTCAGTTTAGGGTTTAAAACCCTAATGTTGACTGAAAGGAAAAAGTTCAGTTTAGGGTTTTAAAACCCTAATGCTGACTAAAGGGAAAGAGTTCAGTTTAGGGTTTAAAACCCTAATGCTGACTGAAAGGAAAGAGTTCAGTTTAGGGTTTAAAACCCTAATGCTGACTGAAAGGAAAAGTTCAGTTTAGGGTTTAAAACCCTAATGCTGACTGAAAGGAAAAGTTTAGTTTAGGGTTTAAAACCCTAATGCTGACTGAAAGGAAAAAGTTCAGTTCAGGGTTTAAAACCCTAATGCTGACTGAAGGGAAAGAGTTCAGTTTAGGGTTTAAAACCCTAATGCTGACTGAAAGGAAAAGTTCAGTTTAAGGTTTAAAACCCTAATGCTGACTGAAAGGAAAGAGTTCAGTTTAGGGTTTAAAACCCTAATGCTGACTGAAAGGAAAAGTTCAGTTTAGGGTTTTAAAACCCTAATGCTGACTAAAGGGAAAGAGTTCAGTTTAGGGTTTAAAACCCTAATGCTGACTGAAAGGAAAATTTCAGTTTAGGGTTTTAAAAACCTAATGCTGACTAAAGGGAAAGAGTTCAGTTTTGTGTTTAAATCCCTAATGCTGACTGAAAGGAAAAGTTCAGTTTAGGGTTTTAAAACCCTAATGTTGAATAAAGGGAAAGAGTTCAGTTTAGGGTTTAAAACCTTAATGCTGACTGAAAGGAAAAAGTTCAGTTTAGGGTTTAAAACCCTAATGCTGACTAAAGGGAAAGAGTTCAGTTTAGGGTTTAAAATCCTAATGCTGACTGAAAGGAAAAGTTCAGTTTAGGGTTTAAAACCCTAATGCTGACTGAAAGGAAAAAGTTCAGTTTAGGGTTTAAAACCCTAATGTTGACTAAAGGGAAAGAGTTCAGTTTAGGGTTTAAAACCTTAATGCTGACTGAAAGGAAAAAGTTCAGTTTAGGATTTAAAACCCTAATGCTGACTAAAGGGAAAGAGTTCAGTTTAGGGTTTAAAATCCTAAATGCTGACTGAAAGAAAAAGTTCAGTTTAGGGTTTAAAACCCTAATGCTGACTAAAGGGAAAGAGTTCAGTTTAGGGTTTAAAACCCTAATGCTGACTGAAAGGAAAAGTTCAGTTTAGGGTTTAAAACCCTAATGCTGACTGAAAGGAAAAGGTTCAGTTTAGGGTTTAAAACCCTAATGCTGACTAAAGGGAAAGAGTTCAGTTTAGGGTTTAAAACCCTAATGCTGACTGAAAGGAAAAGTTCAGTTTAGGGTTTAAAACCCTAATGCTGACTAAAGGGAAAAAGTTCAGTTTAGGGTTTAAAACCCTAATGCTGACTAAAGGGAAAGAGTTCAGTTTAGGGTTTAAAACCCTAATGCTGACTGAAAGGAAAAGTTCAGTTTAGGGTTTAAAACCCTAATGCTGACTGAAAGGAAAAGTTCAGTTTAGGGTTTAAAACTCTACTGCTGACTGAAAGGAAAAGTTCAGTTTAGGGTTTAAAACCATACTGCTGACTGAAAGGAAAAGTTCAGTTTAGGGTTTAAAACCCTAATGCTGTCTAAAGGGAAAGAGTTCAGTTTAGAGTTTAAAACCCTAATGTTGACTGAAAGGAAAAGTTTAGTTTAGGGTTAAAACCCTAAAGCTGACTAAAGGGAAAGAGTTCAGTTTAGGGTTTAAAATCCTAATGCTGACTAAAGGGAAAGAGTTCAGTTTATGGTTTAAAACCCTAATGCTGACTGTAAGGAAAAGTTCAGTTTAGGGTTTTAAAACCCTAATGCTGACTAAAGGGAAAGAGATCAGTTTAGGGTTTAAAACCCTAATGCTGACTGAAAGGAAAAGTTCAGTTTAGGGTTTAAAACCCTAATGCTGACTGAAAGGAAAAAGTTCAGTTTAG